>NC_137160.1:48462028-48522028 GCF_951394435.1 Stenella coeruleoalba
GCGGCTGAGGGCCCGCGACCCCAGAGGCGGAGGACAAAGGGCGGCTTGTGCGCCCGCCGGGGCCCGCGGGGTCCCGCCGAGGTCCGCGCGGCCCGGCCCCGCCCTCTGGTCCCCGGCGACGGCGCAGCATCCTCTTCCTCCTCAGCGGCCCGGGCCCCGGCGCCCAGTCGCCCTTGTTACTGCCACCCGGACTCCCGACTCGGCCGCTGGTCGGGGGAGGGGTGGGGAGAGCCGGGCGCCTCACGCTCCCGGCCCCGGCCCCCGCCGATGTGTATTTATGAACTCGATTAACGGAGCCCTCACCGCACACACAAAGCCCTTTCTTCTCCAGGGAAGGGACGGGGTGGGGGAGGGCCTCGCAGACTGGAACGCTTTCTTTTTTTTCTTGAAGCACAGAAGTTTTAGTTTGAAAACGAGATGAATCATTGACGTGTGTCTTGACACAGTTTTTGTGGTCATTTCCATTCACGTGAGCCACACATTTTCTGGGAAAACCTAGACCAAGGGCCTGAAAGATGCAAGCGTGGAGAGTGAAAAAATAAACGCCACGGGCGTGCGCGGGTGTCAGGGTAACGGCGGACGACGCTCGCGTTGGGGGAACTTGCTGTGAGACTCTCAGCTTCCTTAAAAGTCACGCTGAGCGGAGTACCAGGACGAACCTCTTCCTCGTCACCTGGAAAGAACTTTCCGAGTTTGATAGGGGAGCGCTTGGCGTCAGCCCGGTTTTAAGGGCTGCTGGGGGCTTTTTATTTTTAAAAAGTTTATTGAAGTTTGCACAGTCGGTAGTTTTGCTCATCTGCAGTTTCTGGGCATTCAGCTCGCCTGCCTTTGGAATGAATTCACGGTGAAAGTTCTGTTGATTGTGGTGCATGTGCTACCCCGGGCTTCCTAAAGAAGATTTATTCTCATGCACGTAGGATTTTATGGGCGGTCAGTGAAGCTGTCAGTTGGCGGTATTCGCAGGGCAGTCTTTGACAAGTCGGATTGCAGAATAACTGGGACGGAGACCTGTGCAGTCCTTAAGTTAATAAGCAAAAAAATGGCAAGTGAAAATGAGTAGAGGGCATTTTATTCTTTTGTTATATTGTCACATCGCAAAAATATTCCGGTATCTTCTCCATGAAGATACAGCATCTGTGTTTCAACCGCCAAGTTCTAAATAAAATATTTACGTTAAAAACAAAGATTTAGCTTCCATTTTCTGGGTGGGCACGGAACACAGTGGTGGTCTCCTCTGTCAGATGCTTGGAAGGCTCCCAGAAGAGCGAGTGGCCTCAGGTGGGCTGGCTGAGCTTTGGGGTGAGAAGCTGAAGACAGGAATAAAAATAGTACAGTCCTCACTGAAGAGTGGATTTGTTTTTCTTCAGGGCATGCATTTACCTGGAAAAACGCATATTTAGATGAGCTATGTCAGATGAGTAATTGTGATATTAGTAGCGGTCTTGGAGCAGTAGAATGGCATTCTGGGTGGCTCCTGTTAAATCCCTAGCCTTTTCGTCACTATTTTCCTTCCCCTGTGTCTTCCAGGAAGGGTCTCCATTTTCCAAAATGTGTTCGAGGAGTGTTCTGTCCATTATATTGTTTGGAAGGTCACACTTGGATCCTAGAAAAGCCAGGGAGGTATTATTATGACAAATACTCTGGCATAGTAATACTAATAAGCAATGAGCAACACTTTGCTATCAGCAGGCATAGCAAGGCAGCTTTGATTTGTTTCTTTTATGAAGAACTGATTAGTAGTTTTGCAACTAAGAGATAAAAATGGTGATTTTGTTAGAGGAGTGACAGTATTTCAAAATCTTGCAGATTGCTTTTCACCAGTTTGAAGGAGGCATCGGAAACCATGAAAATGCGATGCGACCTTCTAAATAAAACATGAAGTTCTGCATTCAATCTCCAACTTGTCTCCTACATCCATACTATTTCTTTAACAAACAAGGTTCAAAAGATATTTCTGCTATGGCTGTCATTTCTGATATCATAATTTGAAACTCGTGTCTCAGGGGAGTAGTTTACATAAGGCAGGTACAAACATTAAAACAAAATGACAGTTAAGTTTGGAGTTTTTGTTTCCAACCAAATCCTTAAAAATAAAGACTATCAAAAATTCTATTAATAGTTGAATTTATTTGGGGTACTCATAAATTTAGCATTTTGAATGAATATCTACTTTAAATTTTGCACGATTTTTTGTTCGTAGCAAACTTTTGTGTAATTGTCCCAATAACCTGCCTCCTGGGAGTGGCTGCCAGGTTTCTGGCTGCAGTGGAGCGTGCTCTACTTGGTCTCCTTACGTCCTCTAAAGTGCATTATAACTGTTAAACACCAAAGAGATTCACTTTTCTATTTGTGAAAGCTGCGAACTATATTTTGAAACATGTAACTGTTTTACCCCTTCTGCTCTCAGAGCCCTAGCATCAAAATTCTCTCAGTCCACACACAAAGTCAAGAAACTTATTCTGTCCTTAATGCTGCGAATCTTCAGAATAACCCTTTCTGTCTAATGGAACCGAGAGTGAAAGCCAGTATTTAGAGGCATGGATGGTCAGACAATTAAATGAGTTACCCTCTACCCCGTTTGCATCATTTGGCTATTTATCTCAATTCCTGAGAGTAACCACGAGATTTGAATAGATTACCTGCCTGAAAATAGTCCTGCTATCCGCTTGTTTTCTGAAGTAGCAAGTCAGTGGCATCAAATTGGTCAGTTATGACCTACTTCTGTCTTTTCTTGCTGGCTCTTTATTCTATTTCTTGTGGTGCTTCTCTGATGGAAGTTTCTCTGCCATTTCACCTGATAAAAACAATTTTGGGGGAAATTTACTCCAAAAAGCACTTGTAAGAAGGAAAAAGTGGTCTACTTCATAAAGGTGTGATATATTCAGGAAGAGCCAAGTTATAAAGCTGGTGAGGAGAGAGGGGAGCACTTAGACATGTAAATGGCCAAGTTAAACACAAGACAGAGTTAGGATATCTGGACCCTCACGTGTTCATAAACCCATACCAGGGGTCTCTAGAGAGAAATGGTGGGAACCAGGGAGAAAGACAGCCCCAAAATACCTTGTTTAACTTGGCTGTCACAGTAGCTAGCCCTTTGTAACTTGGCACAGTTTGAAGTTATCACACTTAGAATTGACCTTTTTCCTTTTTCCCATTTACCTTCTTTTGTACTTATAAAGTGTTTTTTTTCTAAGAAGTAATTTATTTAGAGGTGGCAAAAATATAATGAGGTGGCAAAAATTCAGCTCTCAATTTAAAGAAGAAATGTAAACTATAGAATTTGAAAGAAAAGGCAATGGGTTTTAAGTCCATAACCTTTCAAAAGTCAGAAAACCTATCTACTAGGCTGTATTCTCCGGTGGAAAAGCTCTTGAAATTGTAGGTGTTAAAAAAGCCACTGCAGGGAGCTTGTACTAGCTCCTAAATTTAATAGAAACATTAAACTCTCCAATCCTTATTTAAACACATTTTTTTCAAAGTCAAAAATATATTTCCTTATAGGTAGACAGGTGAAGTATAACTAAAAAAAGAAAAAAAAAGTGGTTCTCTTGTACTCTGTGTTTTCTTTATTCAAAAACAAAAACAAAAAAACAACTCCTTATCTCTAGAGGTTCAGTTTTGGTTTTGGAGATGATGCCATAGTAAGGAAACTATCGCATTAAGACAGTAATAGTTTGCTTTTAATTAAAACCTGCAATATAGATTTTTGCTCAGAATTATTTTTAGATAAATGAAGCATGACTCCCTTTTTTAATAACTAGATTTAACCTAAGGTAAGTTTTTTAAAAAAATATTGAGAAAATATCTACATATATTCTTTTCCATAATTGTGAGGGCAAAATACTCTACTAATTCTGCAGCACACAGCAATGTATGCATTTACTTTAGGATTTAGATGCTAAAAAGCCTGATTATTGGAAACACTGCAGCAGCTCAGTGTTTGTACCACCTTCAAACAGTTGCAGTTGGACTTTTATGCATCTATCAAGCAGGGACTGTTTCTTCCCTCTACCACCTCTAAATTATACTGACTAGATGTTGAAGTCATTAAATTGATTATAGTCCAATCAGTAGACAATCCTACATAAACAAAAACAGCAATTACAGTTGGCACGAATCCCATGAGTGCTAGTCAAACTTCCAGGACTGATGGTCCAGTGAGTCTTTTCCAAAATGCTGGTTTCACAATTTCAGCAGTTCTGGCAGCATCTTCCTAAAGGGAGGGAACAAAAATTCATAAGATTCCACTTGGCCTTAAAAACAAAAACATCTGTTTGATGCCTGAGTGGATTGTTGGCTTTTGTTCATCCAGTCAAAAAAGGGTGAAAAATAGAATATTGAACATAAAAGCGTACATGTAAAAATGAAATTACAGAGGGATTTGAGATTAGCAGCTTTTTATAAAGCAAGCTGTTAATAATTTTTCTTTTTTGTTTTGCCAGAGTATTCCCATATCCCTTAAAATCCATTGTAGTTATTGACAGCAGTGATGTCTAATAGTGATGACAGAAGTTTTCAACTTTTTGCTTTCAGTAATTATACTTAGTTCTTTTTGCTTGCTTGTTTGGGTCATTGCAAGTCTTGTAGCATATTTGTAGGATATTTCTTTTCAACTTACAGGAACATTTTTGCTCCCTTCCTTTTATTTTTAAAGGAAGCCAGTTTTTGAGAATTGGCTAGTCTGGTAAATTCTAGTGAAATACTTGTTCACATAAATCGAAACATAATATCAAACATACTTGCTTGAGTTTTCATTTTGATGTAAAACCATGCAATGAGGAGAAAGAGGTTTTGATAGTAGAAAAGAGCAATTCTACCAAGATCAATTAAGAATTTTATGAAAGGTATGTTTTTCCTATTAACTGTGCTTTATTAATTCATCTGACAGAATTCACATTGCTGGTTTAATGTCACTAATTCTGTTGCCATAGAAGACATTCTTCATGGCTGGATTTAATGAATACCATGTTGAGTTTTTAGTTATTTCGTAGAGAAAATAATTTTAAGACTTGCAACATATTTTAGAAGCCTTATGGATTGTTTAAAATGTAAATGTTGTCATTAAGTAATATGTTAAAGAATGCTCTTGAATTGAATGAAATTTTGATACAAAGGCTGATATTCTGGCTAAGTATTTTCCCAGATGTATTTAATTTTTTTCTCCACTGACTCCCATTGTGCTGTCAAAGGTTAAAGTTAGTTCTGTGGGGGGGATGCATGCAAGTTTCTAATCCCATTTCAATTAAATCTGAAATATGTTCCCGTTTTTTGTTTGGGGATTACATGGTACACTAGCTAGGATTGCATATACCTTGTTTGCTGTAATGAAAGTGTACTTGTCTGATTTAAAATACGTTCTGCAACAATATTATGACAAAGCAATTAAAACTTAAAGTTAACATTAGTAAATTTAAATAGCCCTGATATAGTATTAATCAAATAGTGTAAGGAAAGCTTTTAAATGGTTTAAATAATTATGCAACTCTTGGCATAAAAGCCTAACACAAGATAAATCTTTGAAAACTAAGAATTGTGGCTTTTTTTTTTTAAAAAACTTTAATTTTAGGCAGCTTGGGCTTTTAGCATGCATCACATTCCACCTCTAGTATAAGTAATTATGCCAGTTTAGTAATTATTAGAGATGAAAGAAATTCAGTAAGACATGAATTCTTTAAAACTTCAGTAGCTTCAGTTTTAGCAGGCATGATGATCAAGTAGCAGTTACCCAGCTGCCTGGGGACCCTGCCACAGCTACAGGCACTGGGCTGATCTTGGGGGTATCATTATTACGGCAGCACACACTACCGTTGGCATTTCTATTCTAGATGTCTGATTGCAGAGGTTTATAATTTGGTCATTAAGAAAAAACATCCAGATTCAAAGATTACTGTCTAGAAATTCCCCTTTTTTAGAAACCCCTCCCGAAAAAGGATAAATGCTTACATTTAAAAATTATTATTTTAAATTGGACACCAGTTTTAATTTCATGGGATAGTGAATGCTTTGAAAAATTCTGAAAAGAAAAATACATACGTAAATTTGTCAGTGGCATGTGTATGTGTTGAACATGTGTTGAGCATGTAAAGTCTTGTTTTCAAATGAAGATGATTTGGTTTGGAAAGCATATACTATTCATGCATGGGCATAGCTGTCTCCCACTAAATGTGGTCAAGTGACTGACATTCAGAATACTCATTTTCATAATTCTGTAGGAATTATGTTTTGGTTTCAATGAAAATTTTTATATGTGTGAAATCAAAAGGTTTCAGTTATCACAACTCTGTATGAGATATATACATAAGCAATATGTACGCACATACAAACATACTCTGACGTTCTATTTAAAATATACTTTGGTTAGCGAATTCATAATGTTAATCACTTTTTAAGGAAAAAAATGGATTGAATTGGATTTTGCCTAATAAAAATTGGTATCATTGTAAAGAATAGAATTTTTTTAGAAATTAAAATCATTGTACCATTGAGGTTCATTATTTCGCTGAAATTATTTCTCCTTTCTTTCTCAAGATTGGCTTTTCCCCAAATTTCTTATCCCATCAGCGCACTATGAGAGATATTTCAAGATGGAAAGTTATCTACCTGATGGGAACGAAGGAGATACGTGGTTCTCATTCTCAAGTATAGACAGTTGCATATATTCATACGGAATACATTTGTGAAAACCTATGAAGAGCTGAAGGGTCAATAAGGTGAACGATAAATTCCTGTACTGAAGGGGTGCTGTGACCAGGACTCTAAAACAATATTACAATTTTTTAAACAATATGTTGACTCTTAGAAACAATTTCTGGCATTTCAAATGTGTTCCTTAATGTTATTCCTTTCCTTTACAATAGAACCAGATTAGGTCTAGTAAGCGCGTGAATATGACTAAATGGTATTTGCTTTCAGCATTCCTAATGATTTAGCGTGTCTCAGTTGTTAGAAGTGTTTTAGACATATGCTTTCTATCACTAGTATCACACTTTTGTCTTTTCTTATTTTTATACATTTAAGGGAGTTAAGTATTCACAAACACCACTCTACCAAGTACCAGTGAAGCCAAAAGAGAACTTCTGGTTGGGAAGGTGGTGCTTCATGAGTTCCAGTGAATGTTTTGTTCATTAGCTGTTGTACGGAGTCTGAGATTGCTCTGTGAAGATTGCTCTGTGAAGGCTTGGGGCTGTCAGTGTGTAATATACAAAGTTATATGTACTTTTTGCGGACATGAGGCAAGGGGTGAAAAAGAACTGTGGACTCAAGGGAATGCATATTCATTCCTGGAAAGAGTTGAGAATAAAAGCAGAAAAAATCAGTGATGGTCGTAAGTATTGTGACTTGGATATTAGTGCCAGCAAGGAGATGGCTGTGGAGTGGAAAGGGCGCAGGGGGCGAGCTCGGATTTGCTGCCTGCACTTTTTGACAAGTCACCTTACCCTCTGTTCTCCAGGATTCGGATTTCCTCTCCGTAGACTGAGGGGGCTCATTTCATCGTTCAGCAAGTTGTTTTTCGTTTGTTTTTTCTACTGCTTATTTTGTCCCACGCACTGTGCTAGTTCCACATACTCAGTTGTGAACCAGACATAAGCTTTGCTCTTATGAAGCTTAGAGTTTAGAAAATTGGATGAGATGTTAAATACTTTCCATTGCTTTTTAATTTGGGGGAAGAAAGCAATGCAAGTGGTGGGAGATATGTGTATATGGTATATTCACTTTTCAGCAAGTTGGGTCTGTTAAAAAAGTTAGATAAAATGAGTTTCAAAAACATTTTTGGCACCGAAAGTTTGGTGAGTTATACTTTTTGAGAATGGTGAGCTTTGTTTTCTCTTATGATTAAAAGGTAGATACGCTCACTTGAACTGAAACCACTAAATACAATAGAATATCTATTTCCAACTCTTTTTGGATTTAGGTCATTGACTTTGCAATATCTTTTAGCCCTCCTAACAGATCTAGATAATGTTTCTAAAAGCTAATTGTGTGACACTAAAGTAAATTTTTTAAAATTTCAAAGAATTTGTGGCATCCTTGAAATAATTGGAGGCTCTTGGAGAATGTGTATGATATTAATATTAAGAAACAGCAAAACTAAACCTCAATTAAGAGTCCCTAACTGCTATATAAAATCGAGGTGAAACAAGTCATGAGGAATTCATTCCATTAAATATTCAGGAATAGAACACTAAAGAATGAACCAAGTTAGTAATGAAACGTCCATAGCGCAGGTTTAATTATTTTTCCCCAGGGAAATAGGTGAATGCCTTGAAATAAACTTTTACAGAATCATGGATCTTAAGCATAAGACACTTTAGGGATAATGATATTGGTTGTCTTGATGGTCTTCATGTTCAAAGACGTGAGTGCAGAATCAGTGGTGATAGTGGAGTGTAACTGACCAGAGAGAAAGATGATCACATGAAATCCCTTTTGCTTCCTCCAATATCATATATGTCATTTTCATAAGTATTGGATCACTACATCAAATTTTTAATCTTCAAAATAAAACCATTACAAGATAATAACAGCATTTTATAGCTCCCGTTAATTGTAACTGTTTTTTATACTTGCTGATTTGCATATTTAAAATCCAATATGAGTATGATGGTCTGGCAGACCCCTGGAATGGCTTCCTAGCTCTGTCTTTGCCTCTGGGTCCCTCAGGCCAGGAGAGGGTCAGCCAGGTGCCTGACTCATACTAAGTGCTCAGTAAACTTCTGTGGAACCTAACTCACTTTTTTTTTTTTTTTTTTTTAACCAAAGGAATGTGTTGATGACTTCTGAGTTCCCTTCTCTCTCCAACATCGTAGAATTCTCATATTGAAAAATTGTAATTCTTGCAAGTTGATCAGTAATTCATATTAATGGGGCAGGGATGCTTTTAAAATTGTGAACTTGATTGGGTTGTAGCTGAGAACAAAATCAAACAGCAGAGGTTAGAAGGTCTTACTTTTCACTGTGATTTCTTGTCCAGACCCCCTATTTAGGGAGCTAACACAGAAAGAAACATGAATTACACACTGAACCATTCTCAGGGCCTTTATAAGGATTCTGACTCTGTTCAAACTCTGGAATTTTCATAGAGCAGCTTTCAGCTTCTAGATGAGAACCTTGGGCCAGTGACCAATTCACCCCACTAGGGGTTTGTCGTATCTCAACTGGGTGCAGCCCTAGTAGCAGCAGCTACCTTGAACTAGAGTTTGTCTGTATGCGTGAGTGACTCACCAACTCTATATTTGCCTGGATCTCGGGTGGGTTTCTGCAGTGGGCATAGGTGTGAATCTGCAGCTGTGCAAGGTCAAAGTGTGTTGCTTTAAGGCCAGCATTTTAATTTAGTTTGATTTACGCTGGCTCCTCCTCTTCAATTCGTGTCCATCCATTTGTCCAAATGCTGGTACCATTTTCATAAAGCAGCATTTCCCAAACCTTTAATGATTTCCCTCGCTTCGCTCCTCCAGGCTTAGATTGTAGATTCTCAGGTTGGTTTTGTACGATAATAAAGGCTTGAATATTGTTTTCATTTCTTAAGATTCATCTCACATCTTCTGTGGGGCTTTTTCTGACCCACCCGAGTTAGAATGACTCCTCCCTTTATTATCCCTTCCATATCTCATAGAAACTATGACAATACCTTGGTGTTCTGGTTTCTCGATAAGCTTTTTGAGAGCAGAGTTCTGTGTTTCTTTTCTTTGAATCCCCATAGCCTAAAATTAGGTGGTAAACAAGCATACAAATGCACAAACAAATGCATTAATGCACTCCTGTGTTTAATCAACAAATATTTACTGCACATCCATCATTTACCAGTCCTGGAGTGCTAGGAGTTGGGGCTGCTATGGAGGAGACAAGATAGGGTCTATGCCCTTGGGGAGTCACAGCCAAGCAGCGGAAATACATTAAATGAACAATTCAGTAGATACTAGTAATTTATAATTAGGTGAAGGGAAAGCCCTGGTGTTATGAGAACATTTCCCAGAGATATGAGTGAGGTCAGGGAGGGATCCTGGAGGAAGCACTTTCAAACCAAATCTGAGGTTTAATATGTTTTTTGTTGTTTTTTTTGTTTGTTTTTGAGGTACGCGGGCCTCTCACTGTCGTGGCCTCTCCCGTTGCGGAGCACAGGCTCCGGACGTGCAGGCTCAGCGGCCATGGCTCACGGGCCCAGCCGCTCTGTGGCACATGGGATCTTCCCGGACCGGGGCACGAACCCGCGCCCCCTGCATCGGCAGGCGGACTCTCAACCACTGCGCCACCAGGGAAGCCCTTAATGTGATTTTGAATGGAAACCATTGAGCATGCTCATGCATGCTACAGGAATTCTTATTGAGTACCAATTATGTGTCAGGTGCCAAGGATACAGTAAGGAAAAAGTCAGACCCAGTTGCCCGTGGGTTTCACGGAGCTAATAGTCTATGAAGACATATTTAGATGACTCTTTGTGTCCCTCTTAATGTTGTTTAACTCCAAACTGTACTTAGTTCTGCAACAATGGTATACATTCAGTTCATACAAATGGTACCTATTATTTGCACATGACTAGCTTGTGTACAAGTTCTGGCCATCGTTTGTACATGGGCCTGGTTTTTCCACTCTAAGTAAACTACCCTAACTATATTTCTTGAGTTTTTCATCACTTAGATCTATTTATTCTTCCAAATATCTGAATTTCTTATAATTCTTATAATGCTGTCTAAATATGGGATAAACTCACTCCTTTTGGCATCATAAGAGAATTTAACAGCTCTCCTCTCCATTTAACCTCATAGATAATTAGGAAAATATATACGAATCATGTAATATGTTTCTGCTTATGATCTTTACAAATTCTTAGCACATTTTCCACATCAAGGAGCAAATACTAGAATATGACAGTGCATTAACAATTCATGAGCATATTCTGTAATTGAAAACTTACGTAGAAAAACTGCGGAAAGATTATAAAAAACAGTAATCTACCTACCAACGCTCTTCTTTTTTTTTTTTTCACTTTTCAGCTCACATTTTTTAAACATTTTCTGTTGTCTCTATTCATGATGGTATTATTCACAAAGTCCCAAAAGACAGTCTATGACAGGATGTTTGAAGCTACAACCCTTATCACCGTCCACATAATTCTCTAAGCCAAGTCTTAGTGAGATGCCTCCATACCCTGGACAGGCTAATAGTGTCCCCCCTACCCCCAGTCTATCTGAAAGTAGAGCGTTCCTATGAAACCTTTTGTATAGGAACTGGTGTATAACAAGGAAGCATTTACCTTAGGACACATCTTGCTAACAGATGCACAAAATAAATCGAGATAAAGCACAGATGCTCACAGACACAGTTCAAAGCTCTGGTGGCTTGTTGCTGCGATGCCCAGTGTAGTTCCTGGGGAAGGAGTTGGTGGTGCCACTCTTGCTGCTGGGGGGTGAGCACTGCCTCTATAATGGCTGGACTTGCTGCAAAACAAACTCACGAATGCTATTCTTGCTTTCCACCTTCTTTTCTAAAATCGAAAATCCTCTTCGGATTTCTTTCAGTTAGAGAAAGCAGGTACTAATGTAGATCTTTCATAAAATCAAAGTGGTGGAAAGCGAACTTTCAAAAAGCTGGGGAGATTGGTGATGTGTTGTCCCTACCAACTGTTCTTTTTTTTTTTTTTTTTTTTTTTTGCGGTACGTGGGCCTCTCACTGTTGTGGCCTCTCCCGTTGCGGAGCACAGGCTCTGGACGCGCAGGCCCAGCGGCCATGGCTCATGGGCCCAGCCGCTCCGCGGCATGTGGGATCTTCCCGGACCAGGGCACGAACCCGTGTCCCCTGCATCGGCAGGCGGACTCTCAACCACCTCGCCACCAGGGAAGCCCCAACTGTTCTTTAAATAGGTGTTCCACCGTTACTTAGAGGAGAATTATAGTGGCAATGTCTTCGGCAGCAAACTGGACCATTCTTAGATGGCAATGCATATATGTGGGTATCTTGGGTATCTTTTATTCCCAAACAAAAGTGGGAGCTCTCTATGTTGTCTTCCCTAAGTATATTTCCTAGAAATCCCTCCATATCAGCACTTAAGACCTTTCCCTTTATTCTAACAACTGTGTCCATTGTATGATGTGCTATCATTTATTTCTATTTTTTTACTTATTTATTTTACTATTTACAAATGTTGCTTCAGTGAGCACACACACACATCCTTGCTAACGTGCGATTATATATATGGTGTAAATTTTAAAAATGGAATTGCTGGATAAGGGGAACACCCATTTATCATTTTGATAGATATTGCAGATGTGCCCTCCACAGAGGTAATGCCAGTTCACACTGCTGTTAGCAACAGGATTAGAGAGTGCCTGTGTTTAAATACTTTATCTTTACTGATGTGGCTTGTGAAATAAACAAAATGGTATTTCATTGACATTTTAATTAGCATTTCTGTAATTATGAGCATCTTTTCATATGTTTACACAACCATTTGTATTTATTTTTCTGAGAATTGCCTTTTTATTTCCTTGACTCTTTTATCTTTTGGTTTGAAAGAGCAGCTCATGTTAATAAGAAAATTAGTCCTTTTTCTGACTTACATGTTGCAAATATTTCCCCTAGTTTTCCTTTTGACTTTGTGGGTGGTAATTTTTTTTCCTCTGCCATACAGAAGTTTAAATGTTTTAATTTTCAGTTTTGTCAGGCTTTCCCTCTAACTAATAGAGTTTGTGTCTGACATAGAAAGGTTTTTTCTTTTTTCTGATCATTCTTTTAGTTCTGTCTTCTCATTACACTGGCTTCAGAGCCTTGTCTGCCCCCCTTCACCCTTCTAGGTCCAGCACCCAAGCATATGTGTGGAAATATAATAGGTGCTTAGCAAACATTAAGTAAATGGGTCAGTAAAGTATGGTGGTTAAGAGCGTGGGTGTTAAGTCAGACTCCCTGGGTTGAAATTTCAGTCTGTGGACCTTGGGCAAATTATGAAATCACCTGGAACTACAGTTTCTGTATCTGTAAGTGAGGGTAATAACAGTACCTAATTCATAGGGTTGTTGTGAGAATTCAGAGTTAATTCATGTAAGCGCTTAGAATAGTCTCTGTCAGATAAGAAATACCTAGTAAATGTTTCTTACTCTCACTCTCAAAGGTCTTCTCCCTTTTGTGGGGAAACCCTTCATCCCATGGGGTGCAAGTCTTTTCTGTGGATTTCTAGGTACCCGTGTGGCTGGACACAGCTTTCAGAGGCCTGCCTTGGATGGGTCCCTTGTGGATGTCTTCGCTGGGTTCAGTCCACCATGACCAGTCCCTTCCCACTGGCCAAAGCAGCCCTTGATTCCAAGCTCCACTTTGCTTTGCCAATGTAGAGAGAGTTCTGAAGGAAAAAATCCTGCAGAAATTCCAATTAAAAGATAATGGAAACATAAAGTGGAGCTAATTAATTTTAGAGCCTCTGCCATCTTCTTGGTAAGTCAGGTCTGTGTGGTTCTTTGCAAAAGGGCCATCACTAAATGCTAATTTGCAAAGGTAGGCTAATCGTTCTTGGGAGAGGAGGTAGAGACAAATAATTCACGTATCATTATGAAGGTTTAATCATAGTAGATTGATTAATAATCCTTAAATTAAAAAGGTTAAAAAAAAAAGGTAAATCTGGGCTTGAGTTTATAAAGGAATTAGCCAAACAAGGGGATGATTTTCTACATCACCATACCCATCAGGAAATTGATCGAGAAGCATTTTCTTCTAGGCTTCAGAGAGGGATTCTGTGTTGTCTACAAGTGGTACGAGTAGAGGGTGTAAAGATGGAATGTGTCTTGCTGGCTGGCTGTTACCTACCAGTCGCGCCTGGCTGTGTCTAGCCGCTGCTTTAATTTTATGTGAAACCTTATCTGGGGGCAGATTGTCTGAATTTTCTCTGCTCTTCATTTCTTCTTCATTCTCTTCTGCAGTAAGTCCTAACTGTTCAGTTTGCTTCATTTTTATTTCCCCTTGCCTTCCGTTGCTCATTTAGTCACCAGTCCTCTCTGTGTTTAGTTCATGAAATCACCCAGTCCCCACTCCCAGATTGCTGGGCTCGGACTGTCCCTTCGGGCTTTAGAAACCCAGCCTGTGCCGTTGCCCACTGGTTGACCCCAGTACTCATTTGTCTGATACTCTGGGCAGACACTACCATGTCTTTTTATTTTAACTAAATTATAACCGTCATAAAGTTGTCTTTCTATACGGACAAAGCCTAAAACCTTAATACATTCAA
Source organism: Stenella coeruleoalba (assembly GCF_951394435.1). NCBI lineage: Eukaryota > Metazoa > Chordata > Mammalia > Artiodactyla > Delphinidae > Stenella > Stenella coeruleoalba. The sequence continues at coordinate 48,476,235 of NC_137160.1, forward strand.
TCAGATGACTTTCAAATATCCATTTATACTTTTTCCTTCAACTTTAATGCCAAACGAAGTGAGAGAAATAGTAATTGAAAATCAGGGTGGAGAGAGTCAAGAGGGTTGTGCGAGGCCACTTTTAATGAGTGGAATATCCTTAAATGATAGTAAGTGACAAAGGAAATTCCACTTTGAGATAATTTGAAATAGATATCCTAGAAGACTCTTTAGAAAGGGCTGGGGTGGCCTTTCAGTTTCCTAACAGGTCGACCCCGGCTGGGGCTGGATGTCTTGTTGGAGAAGAGGCGAGAGGCCAGGGAAGTGCAGTGGCCCGAACGGGGCAAGGATGCTGGAGCACCCATCTACCCTGATGTCTCCAAGACCGGAAGAGCTTCTGTGCCCCATCCCAAGGCACCAGGACTTTGTGATAGAATAGGGAAGAGTCTCAGTCTCTTGATTTCTGATTCTGGGAATTGCCTCTCACAGCGGTACACATTCTAGGCTGTAGAAGGTAAAGTGACTTTCCCCATCCCTCTCAGCCTCTCAACAGAAGCCAGAATCCTAGACCTCCTGCCCTGTGAGAGTCACCTTCCTTAGTCTAGTGTTAGCTGTCAAGGTCTCAGGCTTTTGTCCCCTATCAGTGTGTCCCAATGAGTTGGCCTGAGGGATACCATGCCTAATGACCTGGTTTTGAATCCTGCATGTTATGAAACCTACTAAGCCTCAGTTTTCTTACCAATAAAATGGTAAGAATCTATTTCACAGGGCTGTTGTATTAGGTAACACATGTAAGATGCCCAACAGGTATCTTAACAGCCTCTTAGAAAGTTTGTAAGTAGTACCAGCTTTTGATTATGGGTGAAGTCCACGGGGAAGCTGAGGAAGCAGACACAGTTCTTCCTCTTCATCTTTCCCTCTTCTGCAAAGTCCTGAGGTGTGCATGGCGCAGTCTGTTGCTGCCTTGTCTCTGTGTAGAACAGAAACTATTCTCCCTCCTGGAGAAGGCCTAAGAGGAATGGTGTAAGTTTTTATATTCAACTTGTAGTAATCATTCTCTACAATGAAAGGGGGGTAATGGAGCTGGAGCTCTGGTGGGTTCAATCTTTATGGCAAATACTTTGTTTTGGGGCACCTCCTTCATGTTTCTGAAGACACTGTGTATCTATTTCATTTGATCTTAAGTGAATCTTGTCAGTTATCATTGTCTCAGTTTTATAGATGAGGAAACTGAGGCACAGACACAGCTGTATCTCATCCCATTAGCACGACAGAAGCAGAAAAAGAATGTAGATTTCCTGACTTGAAAACAGGCAGGCTTGAGTCTCAGAATTTTCTAATAGAAGAAGCCAAGGCCAATCTTAAGCCCAATCAAGAGGTGGAAGTAATTAATCCTCTGGCCACCACATTCTCCCCTCTTGTGTTCCTTTTGCTTTAAGCATTTTGATCTCAGTTCCCTCTGCTGTTCCACCCCCAACCCCCAAAAGTTACTTCTACAAGAAGAAAAAAATCATATTAGTCAGTTACACCTGAGAGAGAATTGAAAGCAGTGGAAACCTGACAAATCCCTAATTGTGTGATTAAAGGCTTTGGCTTCAGATAAAAGAATCGTGCGCCTCAGAAAGCTGATCTGGGAGGTGTTTTAGAGAAGTTCGGGGTGGGGTGCGGTGCTGGAGTGAGGGACCCAGGAGTGTTTTCCCATTGCTGGTGAGCTCTCAGCAGAAATACTTATAGAGGTTGAGTGGACTTTCAAAGGTGTTCTGGTTGCTGTCACTGAAAGGTCAGGAGATTTGCTTAGGTTGAGCCCTCCACCAGTTTGAGTGATAGGAGAAGTGACCGATGACTGTGCCTGGAACATTGGAGCAATGCAGCTGACTTTGGGCTGAATAGTTCCTGGTGATGTCACGTTGGGTGTTTTAAATACACTGTGTGGAGAAGCTAGGGGGAAAAAACAATTCACATTTCCCACTGGCAGGTTACCATCCTAAAGCAATGTCTGCTTTCTTTCATTTGAAATATGCCACTTTTCCATGCAAATTTGCTTTGTTGTTGTGACAAGATAGACACACGTGTTGGATGTGGGCTGTCCCGAGGACTGGTGGGACATCGATGCCATCTATGGAGGGAATCGGGCACGACCTGTCACCATCCCTGAAGAAGTGATGCCAATTCTGATGTCTTAGAGATGAGAGCTCAGAGACGGCACGTACTTTTTTTTTTTTATAGTGTTGGCTAAATACAAACTTTCAAAAGGGTTGGATTTTTTAAAATTGCAAGCAGCAAGTAGTAGAATTGACCAGATTAGTGTCCTTATTATTCTTTTAAGAAAATAGAGTGAGATCTCCTGGCTCACCATCTGAGAACATGTTCCTTCTCCAGTGAAAATTATGTTTCCGAATGTTATATATATGTGTATATTTATGTATATATTTCGTACTTATTAAAGCACATGGTAAAAAACCAAAATGGTTAAATACGGTTACTTATCAGCCATTCTGCCCTATGTGTGATTGATTTAGTTGATTTTACTTCATGCATATTTGGGGATTATCTGATAATTAATCATCATTTAAAACATTTATGTGTAATATATACTATTTATATCTATATCTATGCTCATTATCTTGACAAGTCAGGATTGAAACAATGTAAGTGGGAATATATTTCCACAAACGACTATTAATTTATAGTTACTAAGATAATGGCATACACGTTCACTTTCAGTTCTATCTGGGTAGCTCTGTAAATTGTGTATTGATTATGCTAATGGCCCTGGTGTCTTTATTACTTGTCTGCAGATACATGCAGATGGAATGCACATTTGGCAAGGTTGTCATTCTGTAGGAAAAGGTGCCTTATTAAAATCTGTTTCTTGGAGATATTGCATTAGAACTAAAGCAAAACATTAAACTCATGGAAACATAAGCAGTTCTTGTGTTCTAGGAAATGAAAAGTGCAGTTAAAAAGTTAAAAAATGATGCTCTTTTATTCCCTTTGTTTCAAATTCCTTAAGGAAAGTGTTTCAGAAATGATACTAAATCAATAATGATCTATTTTTATAGTTTATTTTTGGTTGTGTGGCCTTTCTTGTTTGGTTGATCAGGCTGAAGGAACCTTAGACATTTAGGGTTGCCTATATTTTAAAATTTATTGGCCCAACTAAAGGAGAACAAAATGAATTTTTTCCAATTGTACATAAATTTTCTTGTATTTTGTAACAGCTCATAAGTCATAAATCACAGCCTCACTTTTTGTTCTGATCTCTCATTATACAAACATGTACCTTATTTTATAGGATTTTTCTCTTTCCTTCTTTCTTTTTCGCTGAGCCATCATGTTACCAAATAAGTTGTTTAGAAACTACTTTCTTATCTTCCTGAATGGGATCGTTTCTTAGAAATGTAGGCTGTACACTTACTTGTGTGCCAGCTCGTAAGGAAAGAAAAAAAATCTTTAAAAAAATGTTGTTTTAAAATTATTTTCCACTTTATTTTAGTGACAGTTTGATCCCCAGTTTGTTTGAGAACCAGTTGGAGCTTTGGAAGGGGAAAAAGGAAAAAAATAAGCAAAATGTTTCATGTTCCTGAGCTATATGATTCCGTTTAGTGGGATAAGAGTGCTCCATCCAGATCTTGTGTTTAATTCACAACCTTTAGGCAAAACCAGTTGTCCCGTCTTTCCGATATATCATTGCAATTAAGAAGAGGAGCTTCCCAAGTTAAAACAAAAGCAAAAACAAAGTCACTAATAAAGAGAATGGAGTGGTAATATTTGAATGATTTTTGTGAATGAGATTGGAGTTTATCATCTCAAAATTCAAAGATGAGCATGGTTACATTGCAGCAAACGGATATTTCTTGTTCAAAGCAAAACTTTCTCCCTAAGCTAGTGTTTCAGTAATTGTTGACATAGGTAACTTTGTGTCCAATTAAGAAATATTGTTACAATTGGATTGGTGTTATCTAAAATAGCTGAAGTCATAAGAACAGTTGGTAGAAGTATCAGAAGGTATGACGCCTGGAATATAAAACTTTTCTTCCCAGATTTTCTTTGACTGGGATGGAGTAATGCTTCCTCGCTGTGCTACTATACCTGAGGCTTATTGGTTACATTTAAAGAAGAAATAACTAGACTTTTCCCCAGATATCCAAATGCCTGAATCCTACTTTCAAAACGTGTTTCCTTTATTGTTGTAGTTGCCCTAAGAAGCATTTTTTCAAGGTACCTGGTCATTATGTGCTAAAAACTATGCATAAATCTTTTTTAAAAATAATTTGTTTTCCTTCAGAGTGGATTTTTAGCAGTTTTAAAATCACTTGGCTGTAGCAAATTAGACCTGTATATCTGGATATTAAAAATATTTTTATGTAATATTTTTTCTGATATAAAATGGAAGAAAGGGTCCATGAGGCTTGGTTTAACATTGAGCATAAGGATGTAGAAGTTGGTTTTGTTTGTTTGTTTGTTTTTGTAGGGAGTTAGGGACTATACTCAGATGTTATCAACAGCCCCTTCTCAGTGAGCCAGCGATGTTGAGCATGAAGGTATCAGGGTAACTGGAAGAATCAGGAGTCTCAAATCTGGTGAGAAGAAAGGTGTATGTCAAGAAGGCTTACCAAACAAAACAAAAACAACAATAAAAAGACATTGGAGAGTTCACTGGAAACCCTTCATCTAGGGGAAGAACAAAACCAAACCTTTGCAGGGTAATTTTTTTCTTTTTCTATTAGGTTAGATAATTTTGAGTTTGTGTCCCCACTTTAGTGTTTCCATCTCATATTTGCCCTGTTGACTTGTTATCATTTTTTGTGGTTTCTCACACTATTTTCTTCCACATGAAGGCTAAGCCTTTTAATGTGAATGTTCTAATGTTTTCATTTGGCTTTATATTATTGACAGTAGTGGTCTAGTGTTATTACCTTGTCTTTCAAAAAGGATCATGAACTACATGTGGAATCATGTTAGCTTAAACTAAGGGTTAATTTTTTTTTCCTAAAAGATGGAATAAAAGAAAGTTATTAGAATCAGTACCTGTTTTTGTTCTTAGTCAAATTTTGCATTTATGTTCCGTTGGCTTTGTGTGTGTTTGAAATAAGATGAAAGTAAAGGGAATCTCACCAAAAACCTCTTAAGTCCCAGGAAGTGTCACCGGGGCCTTTGCAAATCTCTCGCACTAGATGAAAAAGTTAGCTGGTGTGATTGTGATATTTCTGTCCAGTCTGTCTCCACCTTTGGCTCTATTGGGATTGTGGATAAAAGGCAAAATCTGGGTGTGAAGATAGTGAAGAAAGCAAGTCATTAGTTAGCCTTGGTTGATACATCTATTTTAAAGCCAAGATAGCAGGTTCATCTCTGGGACTGGCTCCACCATGCCTGATGCCTGGCTGTCACTGAGACAGCTCCCCATGTTCTTAGGGTCACAGTCAGTCCTAAGTCCTCCGAATCCTGTTTCTGGGATGCCTCCCATGACCTCCTTTCTGCTATTGATTTAGCTTGCTCTCTTGGACTTCTTCCCTGCCTTATGTCAGACCCTCCATACTGGTCTCCCTGCTTCCAGGTCTGGTCTCTTTCCAAATCGTCTTCTTAATCACCAGTGGGGCATCTCTCTAAAATGTAAATGTGATCAGTCGCTCTCCTTAAAATCCTTCAATGATTTCTCATAGCGCCAAAGTTAACATTTGAACATTTAGTTCACAGTAGTTCCTTCGTGATCTGCCCAATTTTCTAGCCTTGTCCCTGCCACTGCTCCCCTTTCTTTCCTCTCTATCCAGAGCCCTTCATTTGAGTAGCACAGAAGAACTTGCACTTCCTGGAAAGCATCATGTTTTGCATCTCTTCCTTTACATATGTTTCCTCTTTTTGGAGAGCCATCTTCTGTTTGCCCTCAGTGCTACCCATTCTTTAAAACTTAGCCCAATTTTGCTACTCTTTCTGTAACATTTTCCTGCTCTGCACCATCTGATTTTAAAAGCCTGTGGGCTGGGCTTCCCTGGTGGCACAGTGGTTAAGAATCCGCCTGCCAAGGCAGGGGACACGGGTTCAAGCCCTGGTCAAGGAAGATCCCACGTGCTGCGGAGCAACTAAGCCCACGTGCCACAACTACTGAGCCTGTGCTCTAGAGCCTGCGTGCCACAACTGCTGAACCCGCGTGATACAACTACTGAAGCCCGTGTGCCTAGAGCCCATGCTCTACAACAAGAGAAGCCACCACAGTGAGAAGCCCATGCATTGCAACGAAGAGTAGTCCCTGCTCGCCGCAACTAGAGAAAGCCCGTGCACAGCAACAAAGACCCAACGCAGCCAAAAATAAATAAAAATTTAAAAAATTATATTAAGAAAAAAAAGCCTGTGGGCTTTTAAAAGTCTGTGGGCTCCTCCATCTGAGCAGTTATCCCTCCTTCTGCAGTCATTGGTTTACTCATCTCTCTCTCCCCCTTCCCCAGTGCTTGCCAGCCCTTCTCATGTCATGGCACACGCAGAAAAATGATGTTTTGAAGGAAACACTTGGATAAGTGGAGAGGCAACTGGCCTGCAGTTTCCAGTTATCTCAAGCTGTACGTGGCCACTTCGAGGGCGGAAAGGATCAATATCCTTGAACACCAGAACCCGCTTTTGACCCGCTGGTTGGGAAGCTCTGCAGCAGATTGCAAGCTCCTTGGGACAAGGACCAGGTCTTAGACTTTGCATCTCAAGGGCCTTAGCCAAATGCCTATTACTGTGTGGGTGCTCAGAAAATGTTTGTTTACTGAAGGTGTGACAAGGCAACCACAGTCACTCGAAGGTTACATGACTAAGGCAGGGACCTGTTTATAAATACTCTGTATGAAAGTTGGAGAGCTAAGATGGCTTTTCTTCTACATTTCATGTTAAAGATAAAGAAGGATGAAGAAGAGGAAAGAAATTTGAGTAAGATTCTGATTGGAAGCCAAGAAACGTTTTATTTGGTTCCCAAACGTGCATGTATATTTTTTTGTTTTGTGTATTTGTGTGTGTGTGTCTTAACCTCTCCCAAGGCTAATTGCCTCCCACTCAGCATCCTCCTACAAGGAATTTCATTGTAGAAAGAAGAATGGAAATAAATTCATGTTTGGCATGTGCTCCTTCATAGTAGTGCACCTGTGATATTTCTCTTTGGTCTTCAAGGATCATGATAGACCTGTAGAACAATCAAGCAAAACCACAGAAATTCTAAACTTCAACTGTGTGATTTTGTTTAACATAGAGATAATTCTTTTTGTCTGAGAAGATTTTAGAGACAAAGGAGAGAACAGTACATGAAAAGGTTTTTTGTTTTTTTTGTTTTGTTTTTTTCCTTTTTTTCTGTAAAACAATTTAATAACTTTCACAGAATAGAGTGGTTAGAAGATAAACATTGCAGGAAAAGTAAAAAGAGCACGTTTTTATCCTTGGCCACTTGAGCTCTTTGGACCTGTTGTCATCAGCCAGGTCTCAGCCTGGGAGGGCTGTCCCTGTCCTGAAGCCAAAGTTCCAGGAATGCTCATCCTTGGCCACTTCACTGATTGCTTTTGTTTTTGTTTCCTTTTGTTTGTTTACCTTTTCTTAAGAGTAGAAAAAAGTGAGGTAGCAGAGTAGCAGGTGGGTGTGGGCCAGATGGCGCATTCCTTCATTAGAGCCTGCTCGAGATTTTATAAACAGTGGACGATTTATTTTCCCTAAATCTGTTTTCATCTTATGGGATTTCCAGTGAGAATGCACATGTAGAGCCCAGAAAGCACAAAATAATGATCCCACCCTTTGGTTTTTGAAAAGGAGGGAGGCTCCTTGTTAACTCTTGGTAAACCGAAGGTCACTTTTCCTCTGTTCTTAGAAAGTTATCAAGATACGCCAGTTCATGGGATTTGAACATGCTTGGAGGGGAGGAGTGCTTTCAGACATGGTTTGCTCTAAATAGTAGTATCTGGTTTTCTGTTTAGGTGTGGGACTTCTAAAGATGTCAGTAAACCCTAGAAGGCCAGTTGTTTTGACCACATGTGAGCTTTAAAAACATCATCATTCTCTAGGTCTGCGTCTTTATTCCCTGTGCTGCCCCTAGGTTCTTCAGAACCATTTTTTTTTTTTTTTTTTTAGATTCCATATATATGTGTTAGCATGCGGTATTTGTTTTTCTCTTTCTGACTTCACTTTGTTTGACAGTCTCTAGGTCCATCCACCTCACTACGAATAACTCAATTTCGTTTCTTTTTATAGAGAATGGACTTGAGGACATGGCGAGGGGGAAGAGTAAGCTGGGACGAGTGAGAGAGTGGCATGGACATGTATACACTACCAAACGTAAAATTGATAGCTAGTGGGAAGCAGCCGCATAGCACAGGGAGATCAGCTCGGTGCTTTGTGACCACCTAGAGGGGTGGGATAGGGAGGGTGAGAGGGAGATGCAAGAGGGAGGGGATCCGGGGATATATGTGTATGTATAGCTGGTTCACTTTGTTATAAAGCAGAAACTAACACACCATTGTAAAGCAATTATACTCCAATAAAGATGTTAAAAAAACCCAACAACATCAGACAATTAATTATTATTTGCACAAGATTATTGTTAACCTGAGGTGCATCATTTGTAGTGATTTGGGGAAATTTGAGTGTGGAATGCATTTGTTTAAATTATTTGTTTACTTATTCACCGTAGGGTTCCTCAAAATAAGACCTGGGTTATAGTGCTTTTTTTATTTTCAGAAGATATCCTTGGAAGAAAAAACTTAGGCAGCTTTCCAAAATAACGAAAACATATTTTTACCAGTCCACTAGTAATGTAGTGTTGAGGCCACTTTTTCTTGAACATCTATTTTTTTTTTTTTTATAGTTTTAGGCAATTAAGTTCCAGGAGATCATGGTCATCACATGTTCTTTTTTTAAGGCAGTATGCATATTTTAGCTGTTATGTTTGAACTTACTGGCACTATGTGGGTTGCTTTAAGATTGAGTAATTCATGCCATGGTTGTTTAATTTGGTGAAAAGCTGGCTATGACCAGAGAACAAACTATAAGGAAATGGTCCAGTTTTAAGTTTGTGTTTGAGTATTTTGGGTTCATTCATCTCTTGCCAATCTCAGTTGTTAAATAGTCTTCTTGCGTTCATATTTACATCATCCCCAGAACCCTGTGTTTCTGCCACTCTTATAAAAATGTACTGGTTTGTAAGGTAGAGCCTCATGCTTAGAGGCAACCAGGAAAAGCCTCATTTATATCTCCAGCAAGAAGGACAGAGGGCCTGGACTGCATACTCACTGCCAGAAGTTTTTATAGTAATACTTTGTATCTAGGCTCTGGCTCTTACCATTAAATGTGCTTTTTATAGAGTACCAGGTTATAAATGTAGTGCAGCTACGGCATATTAATCTTACTGCAGAGATTTAATGAGGCAGTTGTTTTGCGATGGACAGTACTGGGAGCAGAGAGCAACAGAGTTTTACTTTACCACTGAGCTGCAGAAATATTCCTTGCCTGGTAATAATTATAACCACATGATCTCTTAGTTTTTCTTTCTTTTGCCAGTGCTTTTCCATGCAAAAGTGGCTTGGAAGGAGGTCCATTTCTAGGCAGTGAAATGGATTGGAAATTGGGCTGTTTTCTCAGTGGTTTGACATTTTAACTTTGATCAGGCATGGAATCCTTGTTGCACAGAGAGAAATATGTAGGATGAGTTTCAAGAATACAGATAGCCTTTGCCAGTCCACTGAGATGGGGTTTAGATATTCATTACTTTTACTTGACTTTTATATAGGTTATAAAAAGTAAATGTGGTGAAACCTCATTTTTACATGGACAGAACAGAATTTCTGCTGGTTGGCCTTAAACTGATCCCACACTTGAAATTAATTGAAGTCCATGGGTTTATGGCCTCCAACGCTTTTAAGCCAGTGCAGTTTTTCATTTTCCCCAAATTTGTAATTTTATTAAACCAAGTTGTAGCAATAACAACGCTTAGGAAGAGGAGGATGAGAAGAAGGAAGGAACCACCCACCAGGGAACATAATAAGGGTAAAAATTACACTTCTTTTAAATTTCCATTTACAAGTAACGTTAACAAAATCGGAAACAGAGAGCTGCCATTTATTTTTACAGTAACAGTTGTGTCTTTTATCCGAGTCTGAACACTCTCAGTCCAGTGCATCACAGGGACCCTTCTGAAGGGATGAGCCTGCAGGCTGGTTGGGCAGAGGTCATCTGTGATGGAGGAAACGAATTTGGGTGGCCTTCTCTAGGGCAGAGGACAGAGTGGTGCCTGTGGCTATGTTGGGGTTTGTGATGGCAGTGCAGGGGGGTGTGCGGATATCTTAAAATATTGCCCTTTGGGTGGGTTTGTAGTACAACAGTAGAGTTGGAATAACAGCTGTCCGCCCTGCAGTGGTGTTCGGGTTGGAGCAGCGCTTACAGGGACGGACCTTGTATTTATAACTCCTTGGGCTGAAGTCAGAGGTCTGAATGGCTAGCAGAGCAGTACAGTTATTTCTTATGACTGACTCTCAAAGGGCTCTATAAAAACTACATAACTAAGGCCATGTGCAATTATTGAAGTGTAGCCGCCTGTGGGAAAGAAATGGTTGACAGTGTCAGCTTTCTAGAATCTTCCTACCTCAGCTGCCATTAGGAATGGAAACTCCTAACGCAAATGAATGCATCTTTTGTTTTGTTTTTTCTGTTTTGCTTTTTTTTTTTTTTTGGCTGCGTTGGGTCTTCGTTGCTGCGCGCGGGCTTTCTCTAGCTGCGGCGAGCGTGGGCTGCTCTTCGTTGCGGTGCGCGGGCTTCTCATTGCTGTGGCTTCTCTTACTGCGGAGCACGGGCTCTAGGCATGCAAGCTTCAGCAGTTGTGGCACGTGGGCTCAGTAGTTGTGGAGCACGGGCTTAGTTGCTCCGTGTTATGTGGGGTCTTCCTGGACCAGGGCTCGAACCCGTGTCCCCTGCCTTGGCAGGCGGATTCTTAACCACTGCGCCACCAGGAAAGCCCTAAACCCATCTTTCGAATGGGCAAGAAAAGAATTCCTCCTGGATGTGGAGGTTGGCAAAAAAAAAAAAAAAATCTACTCTCAGGGAGAGAGTCTGAGTTTCCAGGACTCCTTGTGCTACACCAAAGCATCATAGGCTATAATCGCACCCACCCCCCAGAGGGTCCCTCTTAAGTGGTGACCTAAAAAACAATTCGCCAGTTGGCTGGAGCTTGCGTCCTGAAGTTGCAGCAGGAGTGAATAAGCTTGACTGGCTTCAGCCCCTGAAGGATTCTATCTGTAAATGCAGAAGTGGAAGCAAAACCAGTTTTTATTAGTCTTAAAATGACCCTCATTTTAATAACTAGCCACAGTGTCAGGAGCATGGACTGGGGTCATTCTTCAGTTGTTAAGAGCTAGAGCATCATGCAGGCTTCCCTGTTTGTTTGACGTTTTTGATGTGGATCCGTGTAAAGTGTCCATATCCTTGAATAATAAGAGAGGCAAGTTCTTATCATTTTCGCTGCATACTACTTAAAGGATTCAGAGTGTCTGCTTATTTAAAAACAAACAGGCCTGCAAACTCGATGCATAGCATTTAAATAATCGTATTAAAATTCAGACCTAGCAGCCACATTTCTCTGAGTGCTGTCAGTTTTATGAGAAACTGGAAAATCATGCTAAACAACTGAGTGTTCAGTGTACTCCTGCTGCCTTCCACCAAGTGTTTAATGGTGTTAACGGGGTGCCAGCCAGTTCACCATAATTGGGACAGTTATTTGTTTTCCTGAATTACTCTAATTTGGCAGTATTTTACCACTTGGTTTTAGCTTGTTGGAGCTCTTTGAACCATTACCTGTTTCTTGTGTCTGTAGCTCTAGATGAAACATTTGAAACCAGCAAAGGCAAATGTGATGGATTATACAGTGTCAGTTTTGGAAAATGTAGGCATGTAGGTGCTTTTGAATTTGGAGATGACTGGTCTGTTCCTGTTTACAGAAGAAATACCAGTAAAGGACTTTTTAGTATACTCGTTTTTTACTCCCTCCCCTCCCTTCTTGTCATCATTAAATAATATTTACTAAACACTCACCTGGACACCATGCTGTGCTGGGCAAAGTACAAGACAAACGAAAAAGATCCTGTGATTACTCCCCCAGGGATGAGCAGTCTAAACGCCAGTAGGTTGAAATGGGTACTGCGTCGAGTGTTGAGTTAATTTTCCAGACGGCAAATCAACTCAAATTACCGATTTACTTAAACACGTTTTTTAGGTTTTTTTGAAAATAAACAAACAAACAAAACTACTTGCTCTTTGATTTGGGAATTCTGCTTTTGTTTTACAAACCCAAGAGATTATTATATGTGTTGACATGTAAGTTGATTTTGGTATATGTGAATCATTTGAAGGGTGGTGATATAGTTAAGTTTATTGCAGATGTGTAGAAAGGCTTTGGAATAACTTCCAGCCAAAGGGGAGCACCGTGACTTGTAGAAATAGGTTCGTAGAAGCACGTGACATGCAAGGTAGCAGGAAGCACTTTCGGACAGCGGACAGTGGTATGGCGGCCCTGACTGACTTTTCTAAGAAGTCTGGGCTAGTTTGATCCTGTGAATTCTGTATCGTAACATTGCAAATATTTATCCTCCCATATCTAAACAAATTGACTACAGATAACACATTACATATTTCTTAGGTATCTGGACACAGTTCTTTTGTAACTGTTCATTGAAAACTCTATTTTGAGACATAATTTATTTCTGACTTTGGAGGACTTCTTGCTATTAGAAATGAATGTCCCGTTAAGTTAAGTCACAGATTGTATTATCCTAATTTTCCCTAAAGAGGCGTCTTCTCTCCCTCCGTGCTTTCCTGCAAAGAGGAGCAGTGACACTAGAATGCTTGGGGATACTTCGCTAAAATGAGGCAAAAGACAGCATAAAGAAAATCACAACGTATTTATTGAGCTCTAAGTGAAAATATTGCACGTGTTTTGCTCTCTTATGAATGCTATTTGTGTATCATTCTTAGGGTTACAATGGCACTATTTTTAGTTTTCCCTCTATTTAGCTTTTCGAAACTGATAATGCCGGTTCAAGTTGTTGACTTGATTATAATTTGCAGTTGCTCTTTGTATATTTTGTTTTATTTTTTTGATGATTTTGAAAACAAGAGACATACCAGTACATTTACACTTGAATTGGTGCTTGCAAGAATGTTATGCTATGTGGTAGAACTTATTTTGCTATTGCTGTCTAACAAATAATGGGGTAACTGTGTGTTTTGACCAGTCTATAAGTAAAGGTCAATTTTGTGCCTATGGTAATTAGCTTAGCTTACTCTAGACTTTTGGCTAATTCTGGTAATTTCCTGTGAAAGAGTATATTTAGCAGAAAAGGAATTCATTCTCAAGCACAGTGGTTTTTCCCTTTGCATTGGAGACTGTTTAATTTTAAAAGTGATTCCTCTCTCTCTTGTAAGCAAACAAAGGCTGTAAAAAAATGTCAAAGTTAACCTTAAGTGTGGCAAATTATTTGAAAGAGGAGCTGAGAAAAGGGCTACATGTTGGAGGACAAAAGGAAAAACTCCAGTCATCACGAACTGACAAATTTTAGGGAAGTCCCACTTTTGATGCTTCTGTAATAAAATCTACAATAAAGCCCCCCTAGTGCAGCTTCAAGGAAAAAGGTGTTTCTGGTTTGGGTAGCAAGATGAAGCGCTACTTTAAAAGAACCTGTCTTTAAACACCATACTTACAGTCTTGATTTTTTTTTCAGACCCCAACTGTGAACTTGAAGACAAGACTGAAGATGGAGAGGCAGGGGACTGTAAGAAGAGGCCAGAAGATGGTGAGGAGCTGGAAGACGAAGGTGTGCACAGCTGTGACAGCTGCTTCCAGGTGTTTGAGTCACTGAGCGACATCACAGAACACAAGATTAATCGATGTCAGCTGACAGGTAAACACACCTACCACTTCTCATCTTCTCGTACGTCTTCTCTATTTCTGATTTTTCCGTTTGTTTCTTGTTTTTCAGCTGACAGGTAAACAACACTTGCCACTTCTTGTCTTCTCATACTGTTCTATTTCTGATTTTTTCCGTTTGTTCCTTTTTTTTTTTTACCCCCTCTTCCAGCTGTTACATTCTTCTACTTGAGTACCTAGGTAAGTCTAGAAGTGCTTTAGAAAGAATTCCAAGATGATGGTTTACGGCAAACTCATTGTCACAGTCATCCTTAGATTTTGAATTGTACCCAGATTTTAATAGCTAATGGATATGTTTTCATTTCCTTTTTTTTTTTTTTAACTACCGTGATACCACGTAGATACAGAGCCTAACATCGGGTGGCTAAAATAAAGTTTAAAAATACCTTCCGAATAAGTTTTCACAGAAGTTTAGTGTGCACGAACTTATTTTAGTTTAAACATCATCTCAAGAGAACTTTCACTGATTGGTCGCTCTCTGCTGAGTTTGGTGCCTTTTTTGTGTTCCTATAAAGCCCAATGCTTATTCTTGAATACCACAGTGTTCACTGCATGTGTTAACTTTCCATCTCCCTCATTAGACTGGAAGCTCCTGGATGGCAGGAGCTCTGTCTTATTCATCATTGTATTCTCTGAGTCTTGCACAGTGCCTGGCCCACAGAAGGTGCTCGCTAAGGCACAGAAGCTATTCTGCTATACATTTCGCGGGAAGAATCAGATTTAAAATGACAGGAAGCATGATGTGTTCAAGTTAATGGTTGGATAAAAGTAAAACTCAGTTTGCCAAGTTTCTACCCTCTTTAAAAATATATCCTGCAAGAACATACTATATGAGGCTGGGTGGGACATTTTAGATAGATATCTCTTTTTAGACTCCTGTCATTTTTCTCTTACTGATGATACTGACACTGCTCCAGTGTGTGTGTGTGTGTCTGTGTGTGTGTGTGTGTGTGTGTGTGTGTGTGTGTGTGTGTTTGTAGATCTCTTACTCTATCTTATTTTCCTAGCACAAATCTTTCTTCAACTAACCATGTATAGGAAATGTATTTATTAGACAAGTGGTTCTCCAGCTGTTTCCCACAGAATATTGATATTTTTGTAAGATTTTAATAGGTGTTCCATTTTAAGCAGGTTTCCTGAACAGATTATTATGGAACTGTTGGATTAAATCCAGTTAAATAGGCTTCATTATTGAAGTGCACTGTGGCTCTTCAAAAAGGGATTGCAGTGAGTACGTTTATTAGGCCATAGACTCTCCTCTCTTTCAGAAAACCCATTATTGTTTTTTTTGGAGTATAAGTTTGAAAATCTGTGACGCTTATATAAGCATTGCTATATACATATTTTTGTGGGTTTTGGTAACTTTTTTTTGATACATTTCCAAACTTAGAGACAAATTGCAAAAACAGTATATAGAACTCCCATCTACCACTTATCTGATTCACCAGTTTTTTACATTTTACCCTACTTGATCTGTCATTGCCTCTTCACTAGTTTTTTTTCTTAGTCATTTGAGAGAAGGTTGAAGACTTCACACCCTTCGAAATATATTCGGTGTATTTCCTAAGAACAAATACAGTCTCTTACATGGCTGTGGCACACTTATCAAAATGAGGAAAGTTCACATTTAACACATAGAGTACTGTTATCTAATCCACAACCAATATTTAAATTTCAACAGTTGTCCCAATAATGTCCTTTAGAGGTTTTTTGCTTGTTTGTTTCATTTTCTTTCTTCTTCTTTCTAATTTTTTAATTGTCATGTCTCTTTTGTTTCCTGTCACCTGGAATGGTCTCTCATTTTTTGAGGAGTACCTGCCAGCACTTTATAAAATGCCCATCTGTAATTGGGTTTGCTTGATGTTTCCTCATGATTAAATTCAGGTTACATACTTCCATGGCAGGAATGCCACCTAAGTGGTGCTGTGCCCTTCTCAGTACATCAGATCAGGAAGGACCTGATGTTGACTACACTATACCAGTGTTGATGGGGTTAACACTGAATACTTGTTTTAGGTGGTGTCCACCAAATTTCTCCAGTGTTAAAATGTTGCTCTTTTCCCTTTGTAAATAATAAGTAATTTGTGGGAAGATGCTTTGACACTAAGTAAATATTTTCTCTCATGAAATCTCCATTTTAGCTGTATAATTTTTGTATTTATTAGTTGGCCTTCTGCCACAGTTTCCTTTCTTATTCATTCATTTATTTTTGTATTCGTATCACCATGGGCTTTTGGATTTGTATTTTATTCAGTGGGTCATAATTCATTACTATCATTATTTTGATGCCCAGATTGCCTGAGATTTGGCCAGTAGGAGTCCCTTTGAATGGTATTCTGGGTCAGTTTAATGTCTCCATCATTATTTGAGGACTGACTCAGTTTCTGCTGCAAACAGATGCTCCAGGCTCATCATGTTATAGTCCTAATGAATCTTTTGTCCAAGAAACCCTGGTTCCTTTAAGAGGACAAAGGTATTTAGAAATCAAGATATGGGCACTGTGTATACTCATTGATAGAGGTATATCGTTGATTATAAACCATATCAGCAGACAGACTTTAGGAAATGTATATGTGTGTTTAATATAATACATGTATAATATAACTTATAAAATGCACATATATACAAATATATACACATATATGTATTTTTCTCTCTCTAATAAGAACCACATGTTTCTACTGATACCTCTAATTCAATCCAACATTTGAGATACATTCCAATCTTTTTTCTTTCCATATTTATTACTATCCTCTCTAGCAGTGAGACACCTATCTTCCATCATCCTCAACATATTTACTCATTTCCCGAGTCTAGAATACACATTAAGTAGTTTCAAAATTGCTTACTCATATCATCATGATAAGCAGACCAACTGACTAGAGTTTAATAGCTGTTTATAGTTATTAATGTTATAGTTTATAATGTAACATTTACATACAGTGAAATTTATAGCTCCTCAGTGTACAGTTTGATAAACTTTAACAAAATACATATACCCATGTGACCCGTATCCCTCTTAAGATAATTTCCTGCATCCTAGACATTTTTCTTCTCTTGACCCCTTTCTAATCAATAATGATCCACTAGAAGTAACTAGATTTTAAGTTTTTAACTGTAGATTTGTTTTGCCTGTTCTAGAGCTTCTTATAAGTACACACAGTATGTACTCTTTTTTGTGTCTAGCTTCTTTTGTTCAGCATAGCGTCTGCAAGGTTCATTCGTGTTGTGTATATGAGTAATCTGTTCTTTTTTATTGCCGAGTAGTATTCCATCACATGAATGTATCCTAATTTTGTTTCCCATTCTCCTATTGGTAGACATTTTGGTTACTTTTAGTTTTTGGTTGTTGTGAATAAAGTCATCGTGAACCTTCCTATACAGGTCTTTTTGTGGATATATGTTTTATTTCTCGAGTTAATAAGCAGGAGTAGAATTGCTGAGTCATGGGGTAGGGTATATTTAACTGTATGAAAAACTTCTGAATCTTTATCACAAGTGGTTGCACCGTTTTACACTGTCACCAGCAATGCCTATGAGTTCCAGTTGTGCATCCTTGATAACATTTGTGTTGCCAGTCTTTTTAATTTAAGCATTCTGTTGGGTGTGTAAAGGTATTCTTTGTGGATTTATTTGCATTTTCTAATTCATGTACATTTAATTGACTTCATTTAATTCATTTTTCCTCAGAATGCATAATTTTTGGAAAATCCCATTAAATGCAGTTAGCATGATTCTATTTTTAGTGGAATAGCTTTAAAGGGAAGCTTTACTTATGTGGAGTCAACACTAACATTAAGGTGAAGACATGGGAACCTAACTGATATGGCCAATATAAACTATGCCAGCAAGAAATCTTACCTTAGGTGAGAGTGGTGTATCTCTCATGTGAAAGATTAACTTTAAAATTCAATATTAAAAAAACCTTGAAGTTCTATTTAGTGTTTACATTTTATTGAGTTCCTGCCATGGAAATATCCTTATGTTCAGCTCTGTGAAGCAAAACAACAACAACAACAACAACAAAAGAAACATTATTCCTGGATAACTTTATATATTTACAATAATATATTTCTTTATATATTATACAACTTTAATATCAGTGCAGAAAATGCTGTATTTTCAGCACGTGGTATGGTGAAGATAATATCTATGGGTTTTTTTCTTCAAAACCTCAATCCCTAATAAAATATTTGGTTTATTTTGATCTTAAGCTTTCTAAAAGCTTAGAAACTAGTCTGTGCTCACATCATTTTATCCCACAACATTTTAAACAAAGGAAAGAAAACAGAGTCTTATTCGTGACTTAATGAAACATTTCAGGAAAGGTACAGCTGATGGGTCTTTGTCCTGTTTATTGATGTTCAGGGTGATTTCTTGGGGAGGGCGGTAGATTGATGAGGGGAAAAGCAGAAGTGGAGGATCAGGGAGAAAGCAAAAGGGGGAGAAACAAAATCAGGAATCCTTCACATTTGTTTAAAGTGTTAAAGTTCAAACTTGAGTTGAGTTAGCTAAGGGTACCCTTCAGTCTAATCTGGAAGAGATTAAAGACACTGGCAGCATTTTAATTAAAAAAGTAATATGATGCTTTTACCTTCTTCCTTGGTTAAAACCTTTTACTCTACGTTAGGAGGTCTGACTTTTCCAAATTTAGTTTCCTGCTGCTTGAGTTTACTCTCTTCTTGGTGCTTCTTTTTTCTGGTGGACAAAATGCTAGTTTAGCAAAGTAGGTTATTTCTAGTTGTTTTCTTTTTCCCTTTTAGTTTTACTCTTTTTTGTTTTTTTTATTTTTTTTTTATTTTTTTTTTTTGTCTTTTAACTTCATCTAGCCCCATTTGTATCTTTGCTAATTTTCCCTTGATTCCTGTCCTTGTTTCAAGACTCTTAATTTCCTTGTTGTCCTTATATCTCTCCTTCTTTTCTCTCTGGCTATCTTATGGTCTCTTGCTGTTTTCTCAACTTTCTTCCTTGCTCCTTGTGGCTTCCCTTCTGTTCATCTCGAAGTCTTTACTTACATGTGTCATCCTATCCATCTAGACCAGAGCCTGAAAACCTTTTGGTGAACAATTTGTATGAAGAAAGAGGGAACTCCTACTAGTGTATAGGAGGGTTAACTATAGAGTAGAATTAGGAGAGAAAAGTCTTAAAACCTGCTGATTTGCAAAATAACACAAAACGGAGGTATTCTGTGGCCTGACACCTGTGGAAGTCAGTCGGGGTCGTTTTGTTGAAACCACCCTGAACTGGTAAAAACCTGCCCTGAGATTCCCATCCCTAACTGAGTGCTTTCTTGGTAACTTGAGATCTGTTCTTTGGTGACTCTCATACCCAAGGGTGAGCTGCCAAGGTGAAAACTGACTCACTCCAAACTGAAAGTTTTGAAATCCTGGTCTAGTCATGCCAAGTGAGCCTAGACTAGTCCTGGCCTTAGGAGATGAAGGTCAAATATGGACCAAGATGATCAATTTTATTTTATTTTATTTTGCCTGTGCCACGCAGCATGTGGGATCTTAACTTCCCTGACCAGAGATTGAACCCGTGCCCCCTGGGTTGGAAGGGCAAGTCTTAACCAGTGGACCGCCAGGGAAGTCCCAAGATGATCAATTTTAGACTCAGATTTGAAAGTCAGCTCAGGGATCAAGAATGCCCCAGGTCAGTTCATGAGTAGGTACCAGTGACCTGGACTGAACTCACAGACAGCAGATCCAGCATCGGCCCAGAGATCTAGGGGGTCACACACACAGTTAATGGAGTTCCTCACTGAGGGGAATTCTGGAAGGTGGGCACTGTTGTGGAGAAGCATCCTGACCTAGGAAGCAGCAGAACAGTCCCTAAGGATAACAAGGTACAGTGTGGCCCTCTTCTTTGTCTCTCAGGGCAGCTGTCCTCTAGTCTGCAATCCAACATGTGTAAGTAAAGTATATATCATCCCTGCTTGAAGGAATAAGGGGAAAGGGGAAAAAAAAAATTAAATCCCGCTCTTCAGTTGTAGCAGGAGATGCAAACCACCTGTCTTGCCCCAGCCGTGCTGTCTTTTTCCTGGAGGCTGAGAAGGGAGGGAAATCAACACTCTAATGCTGTTGGGACTCTCTGATGCAGAAGACAGATTATCAAAATATATATTTAAAGAAGGAAAAGCACAGAGAACCTCTCATTTTACTAATCCACAAACCCTATCATTTCTTGCCATTTCCCTCAGGGAGTAGGGAGGGCTGGAAGCCAGAGGGGTCTCATCACACTTCTCAACAAAGATTTAATAGCAGGGTGCTAAGGGGAGGGCTGAGATTACGGAGACTTTATTATGCTTACAAAACTGAGTAAGAGCTAGCATTGTAAATCATCAAAACTAAGCTTCACTTAACAGGATAAATGTGTAAAGTGCATTTGGTAATACTGTATGCTTGTTGTTCTGAGTCATTTTTCTCTTCTCTCCTGCTAATTTGCAAACTTGAGTTGTCTGTTAAGTGTTCTTACCCGTCATTGATGTGAATTGCCTGGGTGTAAATGCAGAACAACTAAACAGCATTGTATTAGTTCTTAACCCTCTGGCCCACTATACTGTTGGTAAGATGAGTAGGTCGAGGTGTGTGTGACAGCAAGGCTGTTGTAGTTTGGGGGAAAATGTTTGTAGACCAGATTTATAAAACCCTAACCATGTTTGTGGCTCCTTTACAAATACTGATACTGTACGGGTTCACATTTTTGAAGAAAAGGAACTGAACCAATGATTAGACACTGCATCAGTATAAAATAGTATGTTCATTTAATTTGATTTTAAAAGTTATGAGACTCCCTGGAAGCTTCACACAGATTTTGTGAACTGAACACTTTTAGACATCTGGATTTTTTTTTTTTTTTTTTGACTAAAGAATTTAAAGAAAAAGTGAAAGTGATTGAACATGTGTTATATGGTTGTGGAAAATTAAAGACTGGTTGGTTCCACTTGACAGTCAAGTACCCTAACAGCGAGTTCTGTTGGCAGTGGGAATAAGGAAAATGAGTGTTTTATGGAATGAAGCATCATTTTCACAGAAGCATATTGAAACTGTTTTCAGAAATTTTTTTTTCTGTTTTCCTTTTCAAATCATTAGTTGAAATAAATTACATGAAATAAATGTGATATTTTAACACTTTAGTTTATATTAATTAGGTTCAATGCATTATGCCTTTGATTTGCATATTTCTACATTAATTTCTGTATTAATTCATTATTCATGCTTTGTTATTAATCATTTATATATAAATTAATTATCTCTTTCTATATTAATTAGGCTTAAGGCACTGTATATTTTATTTTCCTATGTCCCTCTGTTTTGATCAATTTCTTGTTTCCTACCCAAAATATTTCCTTAGTGTTTTTAGGCTACTTCATTCTTCAAATCTCCCTAAGCCCCCAAAATGCAATTTCGTGGCCTCCACTGATTCCATTCCCCAGCCCCTTCTCCACATGCTTCTTATTTTTCAGACCAGTGGTTTCCAAACTTTTTTGATTAAAAAAATATAGGCTGCATCTTCATAATACATACTTACCAATATATTACATAGATGCACATATGATACAACACTCAAAAAACAGAAATTGAAAAATGAGGTGAAGATGAAATAAATAGATTTAAAAAATAAATTTATGTTGTTTTGAAGTTCTGGTCTAGATTCATTTATTTTGACAATTTATTTTAATGGCTGTGAGAGCTAAGAGAGCTATCTCAGAAAACCACAAAGAGAGAACGTCTGTTATTACACTTCTTGCTGAGGTTCATAACTATCGATGTTGGCTATAGCCACCATATTTCAAATAACTTTCCTGAAATCTCAATTTTGTTTTGCCAACTTTTGGTCACATCTGATTAAATTGTTTCTTTCTTCCGTCCTTCATCCTGTGGCTGACAAAGAGCTTTTACTAGGAGTAGAAGGGCTAGACTTGCCATTTTCTTGTTGATTATTTGCGCACAGCTATCAATATCCTGCAGTTGCCTTGCAGAAAACTTTAAAAATCACTTATCAAAACTTGAGGATTGTGTGTGAATTAGATTACTTAACATTGAACAAGATGATCCACAGGTCTGTTTCACTGGGCACTATTTTGAGATGTGGGAAGGGAGTGGAGAAGCAAGGGCACCCAGGATGACTATTTATCTTCTCACTCTCAGGATGCTGGGTGGCTATTTATGGCTGCTGTCCCTTCTGATTGGTTGCTAAATATTCAGACTATCTTTTCTACCCTGGGATATGTACCCTATATTTCAGAGACCACTGTTGTTGACTACCATTTACTTCATCATGTGAAAAACAACTCACCAAGTCTCTGCTCCTCTCGGTTTTAGAGAAGGTGGTGTGGCTTGAGTGTGTCATTTTCTTGGTCTGGCAGGACCATGACTAAAGTTCTTCTACGCATTTGCCAGAGAGAAAGCAATTGTCCATGATTGGTTCCAGCCTCTGAGCTGTTGGCTGAGTGAGCTCCTTTTTCTAGTTTTGGAGGAAGGGTCGGTTAAACTATTACCTGCTGTAAAAGCATTGTTGTTTCCACATTGATTTTGCTACAGCAGAACTTTGATATTAGTGTTTAGTCTACTGTCTTTTTCTTGATATATTTGTTTGTGAAATTCTCTGCCAAAACATGGATATAAAATAATCATTTTCAGGTCCATTATTGTCTCGAAGCTTTTGAATGATTTGGGGCATTGTAATTGGGATTTATAAAAGGCCTTTACTGATGAGGTACATTTTCCCACTATGAATGGTGAGTTATTACATGTATTAATTTATTAAAATTAAATAGCTGGAATATTGAAGGGGTAGTTTTAAGAAATACTTCTCTGTATTTTTGATGTGCATTTTAAAATTAGGTGTTTTTACGCTCATTCTTGATAGATTATCTGGGCAGAGGTTGACAGTTATTTTTGTTCCATGTTATGAAGATATTACACCATAATCGTGATTGCTATTGTTTTTGTTGAGCTATCTATAGTCATTCTAATTATAGTTCTTTTGTGTGTAATTTGTCTTTTCTATTTAGTTGGATTTTACATATTCTCTTTGATTTCATGTTCTGAAGTTTCACTAAAATATGTCTAACTGTGGAAAAAAAATAAAAATAAAAAAATAAAATTAGGTGTTTTTACTGTCAGCCTGTTATAATAATTTGTGAATCACAAGAAAGCTACTGATTATGAATGGAAAGTTCCTAAAGGATGAACTCTCCTAGAAATAGAAAATACATGGGTAAATTCACTTTATTTTTTACAAGTAAGAGCTAAGTGGAGAATATCCTGTATTAGCTATAACTATTTGCAAATTACCTGCTCCTTGATTAGTTTGAGGTTTTTGAAATTAGCATTTTGAAATGAATAGAACTCAAGAAGCAAATTAGCATTATTTGTCTGTGTATTAAAAATGTTACCTTTGGATGTCTTGTGGAACCATAACTGTTTTAGAGAAGTGGTCTGGCCTTAGTTGTATAATTGATAATGAACATATTATCATCTAATTCTGTGGTTTCAGGATTTATTTGCCAAAAATTGTAAATAAAATATCAAGAACACAAACCATGGGAGAATATCTTCAAGAATTTCCACCATGTCCTTGATGGTCATTGATGGTAATTAAAGCTGTCAGTTTGTCCCTGTGGAGAAGTGTAAAGATTATAAATGAAGGGCTGTATTTGGGCTGTGGAAACAGTGGGGCCTCTTTTGTGGGGAAGATGAATTAAAAGAAACCAACTATTTCCTCGGCCCTGTGCAGCCGTTCAGTCTGTCTTATAAACAGGGTGATGTTTAGGTATTTGGATACATTTGTGTGCACAGGAGAGCTCTGCCACATGTAGCCTATTCTCAGATGTGAAATTCAACATGTAAAACTTAGGAGGTTGAATTTTTACCGTTTTGTATGACTGCACTTTTCTTTTTTTTACATTACTCTGCTTAAGATGCTTGTGACCAATATCTGCTTCCTTTATAAGGTAGTGAGTTGATAAGAAAAGTGGACTATTTCCCCATCCTTTCTCTTTGTGTGAAGTCTCTGGCTGGGGATCTAGTCTTTGGGGAATGGCAGCAATGTCACAGAGATCTATGACCTCCTAATAGGCCTTGGGAGGGGAAGGCAGGACTCATTCTGCACTGTGCCTCAGGGCTTAGTTCCTTTAAACTTCAAGGAATTGGATGGAACTCTTCACTCCTCCTTTCTTTCAGCTTTACCTTCAGGGGAAATTGATCGATTAGAGGTGATTATTCCACAAACTCTGAACCCTTTTCCCCTCTTTGTTCCAACTGGAGCTCCTCAAAGTTTAAAGGGATTGTGTCTCCTGGGTGAAATGTAGAATGAATTTAAATAGATTATTGGGTAGAACTCTTTGAACACACATTAAAAGTGCTAAAAAAATATATTTGGAACTGAAAGAAATATGGGAAGCAAAAGGAGAAAGTAACATTTGTTTCAGGATAATTATAATGTAATTATATGGGACATTTTTGAGCACATGATTAGCTGTTTGTAGAATCATAGTAGTGCTTCAACCAAGAAAATAATAGAGTCAGTGCAACAAATCGACAGTTGTAGAAAATCTGGATGGTGACTAAGACCCTAATAGGCCCAAAGACAACCGTAAATGACTGGGTTTATATATGTCCTCTGTTAAGCACAGCAAAATTCTACTAATGGATGGCTTTCAGTTTTTTCTAACTTCTTTGTTTAACAACAACAAAAAATGATCTATACCTAATTCTCTTTTTGCATGTGTGATACCTTTGCCTTATCGGCACTATGGACCTTATTTGAGTTATATTTCACACCACATCAATTTAATTTTTCCCCCTTTAAAAAAATCTAATTCCTGGACTCTACCTACCCACAGAGCAGTATTAGCTCCCCCTGGTGACTAAATAAAAATGTAGGCAAGGATGATTGTGGTGATGAGCTTCATTAACTTTAACTTTTAAATGCATAATTAGCATTAGGGTGTATACAGTTGGCAAGTACACTGAACTATTTTCCAAGAAAAAATTCCAATTAGTCTTGAGAAATGTCCATTTTCATGTCAGTTTATTTGCATGGTGAAGGCTGGTCTATCTTATGTGGCTTTCCTGGAGTTCTGCCCATTTTAATGACACCAAAGCTCGTGGTTTCTGATGTGGGAGATATTAGGACAGAAGGCAGATACTCAGATCTTCTGTAAACTAGGAGCTGATTAGAGACACAAAAAATGAAAGTAAAGTGCTACCAATTTACCTATCTCTATCATTCTTGCAAAATAGACTTTCCATAGAAAAGGTTATTATTGTTAAAATGATTTGAAATCTCTCCATATCTTGGCTGTTGTGAATAACGCTGCAATGAACATGGGAGGGCAGGTATCTCTTGAAGATCCCAATTTCAGATCCTTTAGTTGTAAACCCACTTATAAGATGAATAAGTTCAGGGGATCTAATGCACTGCATTGTATAATAGTAAGAGAAAATTATACTGTACTATATACTTGACAGTAGCTAAGAGAATAGATCTTTAATCCCCTCATCACAAAAAAGAAATGGTAATTATGTGAGGTGATAGAGGTGTTAGCTAACCCTACTATGGTAATCATTTTGCAGTTAATAAGTGTATCAAGTCATCACGTTGTATTAAACTTATACAATGTTACGTGTCAATTCTATCTCAGTAAAGCTGGAAAAAATAAAATAAATTTTTTGGGGAAAGACACTGTTGTACATTCAAACACCAAGATGTGTTTTTTTGTTGTCACCTCAAGGAAGCATTTTTCCAATTTAATTTACAAATTGTTTAAAAGTGTATATTTTTATTACTTGGATTGCTTTCCAACTTAACTCGTATAGTTTAGTTTCTAAAACTTTTCCCCTTCATAATTATCAGTTTGACGGACACTTGAGAATGCCTTTATAATCCTTCTGAAAAGAAATTTGTCAAGTCTGTCATATCTGTCATATACTTACCGGTCAACCCTCCGTGTCCTCGGGCTCCACAAACGCGGATTCGGCTGACCCGCGGATCAAAAATATTTGGGAAAAAAATTCCAGAAAGTTACAAAAAGCAAAACTTGGATTTGCCTTGCACTCCGGCAACTATTTACATAGTATTTAGACTATTTACATAGCATTTACATGCTATTACATATTATAAATTATTTAGAGATGATTTAAAGCATATGACAGGATAAGCATAGGTTATATGCAAATACTAGGGACTCAAGCATCCATGGATTTTGGTATCTACTCGGGGTGTTCTGGAACCAGTCCCCCAGGGATACCCAGGGATGACTGTATTTCTTATATGTAGTCTTATTTTCTATGAAAAAAGTATTTGCTTTTCACCGCTGTTTTATGCCGGTTATCAAAAAGCAATGTCTGTGACTGTGTGATCTGGTTTAATGTTTTATATTAAATATTATATATTATTATGCATTCAAAAGGAAAGATTTAAAATATTATCTGAGAGCTAATATTTGAATGGTTCTTTTGCTCCTCCTTTTGTTCTTCTGAATATTTTATATTTCTATAATTTAGCCCTTCCCCCTCCCCCATCATGTTTTTTTGTGTGTTTTGCTTTTCTTCCTTTCCTTAGGAGCCACACCTCTCTGTGTTACTAGAAAGGGTATAATCTAAACTCAATCACTTCTTAGTATCACCTTCTTCGGCCTGTGGAAATCTAAGTGAAGCTTCTTTTGGAGCCATTGATAATCATTCTGTCATTTGGGCTGAAGTGATGGTCTGGTTATCAAGCAGCACAGCTGAACACAGCCCCTCTTCCTCACCTCAGTTTTTTTCTCTCTCCTTCCATTACTTCTGTTACTTCCTTCCTCAAGTAGATGGCCTGCCCTTTGCAGTTTATTTGTCCCAGTGCCTTGCAAAAAAGCAAAGGACCACACTTTGCCTGAACTTGTGCTAGTGGTCACTCATAGGGGGAGATAAATTTGGTTGTTCATGATGAAACAGTGATAACTTTCTTCTTATCACATGTTTATTGATACAGATGTTATTACATTGATTAGATACTGCAGTTGGGCTCAATATAATGAAAAGCGTATGGCTCCATTACTTTCTACACTACGAAGACCATGCAGAGATAGTGAAATGAATAGCACCGCTCCGTAGTTTGTTTTCCTAAATACTACTGTGCATTTATCAGCAGTTCAATTCAAGAAACATTTATCAAGTTTCTAGTCTTTGTCAAATAAGTACTGGGCCCAGGATCTTCTGGGAGAAAAATGGTTTAGGGTGGGTCTCTGAGCCTAACTCGGACTCAGGGTTGGCTTCCTAGAGCATGTGATGCCTTGAGTGGTAAGAGAGTTCGCTAGTGAAGATAGGTGGGGAGAGGCATTTCAGGCAGACAAAAGAGGAGGAAAAATAGGAATGGGATATGAAGCAGAAAAGTATCTGCTGGGGCAACATCAAGCTAGAGGAAAGTGCAAGATAGGGAAACAGTGAGAGAATGTGAATGTATTAGTCCCCTATTGCTGCATAATAAATGACGCCAGCAATTTTGACTTAAAGCAGCAATCACGTATCATCTTAAAGTTTCTGTAGTTCAGGAATTTGGAAGCAGCTTACCTGGGAGATTCTAGTTCAGGGTCTCTTATGAGGTTGCAGTTGAGGCGTTGGCCAGGGCTGCAGTTAGCTGAAGTTTTGAATGGGACTAGAGGATTCACTTCTAAGCTCAATCACATGGCTGCCGACTGGACATCTCAGATCTTCACCACATGAGCCTCTCTATAGAGTTGCTCATGGCATGTCAGTAGGCTTTCCCCAGACAAGTAAAGTGAGAGGGAGGAGAGGGAAGGGGAAAGGTTTTGGAAAAGGGTGAGGGAGAGAAGGAGAGAAGCTGCAATGTCTCTTATGGCCTAATCTTGGAAGTGGCATACTATTTCTTCTGCTATATTCTATTATTATTATTATTTTTTTTGTGTGTGTGTGTGTGTGGTACACGGGCCTCTCACTGCTGTGGCCTCTCCTGCTGCGGAGCACACGCTCCGGACGCACAGGCTCAGCGGCCATGGCTCACGGGCCCAGCCGCTCCGCGGCATATGGGATCTTCCTGGACTGGGGCACAAACCCATGTCCCCTGCATCGGCAGGCGGACTCTCAACCACTGCGCCACCAGGGAAGCCCCATATTCTATTATTGATCACACAGACCAACCCTTGGTATGATATGAGAGAGAATTACACAAATGCCTGAATACCAGGAGATGGGGTTCAGTGGGGGCCACCTTGAAGGCTGGTTAGTGCAATGAACTGGGAAGGAAAGGTACGATCTGGCCATTGGGGGACCATGCTAAGAAGTTAAATTTGATTCTCTGGCCTGTGCTTTTCAAACTGCTCTGAGGAACCTCACAGATATATATCAGCCAGGGAGGCATGGAGGTAGGGAGTTGAGATAGCAGGGATCCTCCATTCCCTGCAATCAGAACAGCCCAGGCTGGAATTGTTTCATATAATGGAAATTCAAGAAAGATTTCACTTTAGTATTGAGTTTAGAAGCTTAAGAATGTTTGATAATTACTGTTTTAGGCAGTGAGTAGCTATTGAAGGTTTCACACAGGGGAATATATGCTCAGATTGAATGGTGTGTGTAGATTTAATGGGGAAATTGGGGGGGGGGGCTGGGATTCCAGACAGGCAGCTCTTGCAATTGCACGAGTAAGAGAAGATGGGGCCAAAACCAGTGCAGTGGTCGTAGGAGTGGAGAGGAGGACCAAATGCAATAACTGTTTAGGAGGTAAAATCATCCAGATGTAGCTATTGATAAATTTTGGGGGCATAAGAGCAAGGAAAAGATTAGAACAAGCCCCCAGTCTCCGAACTCCTCAGGTGCATTGAGTGGCCATCCCCTGATACCAGGAATGAAAAAGAAGCAGGATTGGAAGGTAGGATGGTGAGTTCACTTTTGCTCAGGTTAAATTTGAGATACTCTCTTGGCTAGAATTGTTTAGAACAGCAGTTGTTTACCTAGGCCAGAACCCATAGGTAGACATTAGGCCACTTAGCATACTTCCTATTTCCTTGAGTCATGGTTTAGTTTTCCCTTTGTCAATTATCTAAGTTTCTCCCACAACTTGCCCCCCATTTTTGTTTCTGATCCAGCATTTCCCCCCCTGGTTTTAATAGTGAAGAATCCCCTTCCTCAGGTTGGTTACTTCTTACGCTTTGGCTGCTGGATATAAGGCCCCTTGTAGCTGAGGTTGTTACAGCAGGTGGAAATGACCCCCTGAAAAAGCACAATGTCTTACTTTAAGGCTGGGTAGTATTTTTTTCTCTCAGGATGAGGAATTTTGACATCTGAGGTTTAGTGAAATCCAGCAAATGGTTGCTGAGAAGGCTGCTGTATTCTCACAGGATTAGGACAGTGGGTTTTCCTTTTTAAAACTACATACGAAGGTACATCTCTATAGGAAATCTTATTCCTTAGGAATTATTGGTTGTGCCCACCAGCACCAACCTCACCTGCCCCACCCCGCAAAAAAGAAATTTCCAAGCAGATTTAATTTTACTATAATTTTTTTTTTTTTTTTTGGAATCTGTGACCGTCTTGTGAATCTTAATGGGCTCCTTTTATGGCTGATTTTCAGAATTGTAGTTTCCCATGATCTCCCTTAGTATTATTTTCATTAAAAATTCCATTAGCTTTAAAAAATCAATGTAATCATTCAGTAGTAATTAATTCTTACCAATCTTGCAAAGGAAAGATGACTTAACAAAACTTCGAAATGTTAAAATGGGTAAAAAGAGGGAGTTCCCTGGTGGTGCAGTGTTTAGGACTTGGCGCTTTCACTGCCGAGGGCCCAGGATTGATCCCTGGACGGGGAACTAAGATCCCACAAGCGGCGCAGCGTGGCCAAAAAAAAAGAAAAAAAAATGGGTAAAAAGAGTTGTGTGGTTAACGGAACTAGGAGAGATGTCAGTATATAACGGATGGAGGGCTGGACTCCGGCAGCTGGCCGACCCGAATGCCCATCCCAGTTCTCCCCAAACTAGCTGTGCGGCCTTAGGCAGATGACTTAAATGTTGAATCTAAAATACCCTATCTGTAAAGTAGGGACAGTCGCAAAAAGGTAATAATTTTGCCAGCCTCGTAGGGTTGTGGCGACTAAATGAGATAATAGGTGTGCTTGGCACACAGTGCATGCTCACTCTACACATAGTATCCGTATTATTAAAGGTGGTAAGGATTCCTTTAAGGATATGTCACATAAGTCAGATTCCAGATTTGAATGTCTTCCAGAATCCTGAGAGGTTTTGGAAGAGTTAGAATGAGTTAATAGCTGGCATTGTCTTAAATGCTCCCCCTTTTAAAATTCAAAAGAGGCTCATGGGTGATTGATGCTAGGGGTCATGGGGCAAGGGGGGTAAATGAGGATTAGTTTAATGAAGTGTGCTCATCACCATTCTAGTAAGACCTTAACGTTTAGATTCGTATAGAAGAGAGAACTTCATATTTTGAAGACAAAGAAGGGAGGCCCTGTTTCTGTATAACATTGATTCTAACTTCATTCTATACAAAATACTAAAAATTAAGGCCCTGGCATGTCTTCGGCCTGCACTCTGATGGGTATAATTGTAAGAAGCTAGTTGTACAATGGATATCAGTGAAAAATGTTATGCTCATAACTTATTTAGTTAGTGGCACAGAATTTTCTGTACATTTTTTAGAATGTTTTAAAAATTTTTTTCCTGGTTTTGTGAATTCGCTCAAAACTTATAAAATATGAATTTTAGTTTAGTGCAATCCAAAATATTCATACTTCACTTTTAGTGGCCATGCATAAGCATTATGAAATCGGTCTGGCAGTAATAGAGACTTGGGTGATAAATGGTTTGGGATCATCTAGTCTAAGTGAGTTCATTTAAATGTGGGAGATTCGTACTTTTGTTTTCTAGGGGGAAAGAGTCTAGCAAAATGAATTTGTGCAACAAATGATCACAAAGACAGTCGGCTATTTTTATAGTGCGCCAGACATTAAAGCGATGTCTACTTAACGTGGACACGTTAGTGCTAGTGAGTCTTTACTATGTTCCCATCTTCTGCTGTGCATTGTGAGGGTACAAAGAAATGTGAGTCATGAACCCTATTTGCAAAGGGTCTTACTGTGCACTTGGTGAACAAAACACATGTACCTGAAAAAGTCATATTGTTATCGTTAAGTGGTGGAATTGCTAATATGAGCGATAAGTTCTGCGAATGTCCAGAGAAGGGAGTGGGAGAGGAGCTGGCAGGGGAAGCCTTGTGGAAGACGCCCGAGGTGAACTCCACACAGAGAGACCATGACAAAAATGAACAGGATGAGGTGAGGGTGGGATGCTAAGGCAAGATGGGGCATCCTAGGTAGGGGATTGCTGATGGAGAAAAAGACTTGGCGTTAAAATTTTGATATCTCATCCAGAAAATAATTTCTTAAGCAGTAGCACTGTGTCACAGAGTGTTCAAAAGTTCAAGAGTTCGAGCAGAGCACAGTGCCTATAAAAGTGCTGTAGGCGTGCACAGCACAAAGGAACCATGAGGATAGGTACTAACCAGGAAAAAGAAAACTGTGTCCACATTAGGCTGTTCTATGAGTAGCTTGAACAGAATCAAGTAGGGTAGCATCTGTGAACACCTGCTGAGAAGTGAGTACTCCTCTAAGAGAACGCAACCTGTGTGGGCCACCGTGGGAAGTTTCTCCATTCATCAGAAATACACTGAGCTGGTCTCCATGACACTGCATTTGATAGTAGTATCTTTTACCCAATGCTTTTGTTAAAATGTCGTGCAGTGTCTTCAGGCTTGATTTTCATTTAAGTTTTATTCTTATTATGCTATGAGGCTTTGGTGCTTATCGAATGTAAATTTTCTCCAGTGAAGGAAGAAATTACTAGCACAGCTATTAATAGTCTGGTGAAAAGTCTTATTGCTTCTTAAAATTTATATTTTCCTGGTGATTGACAATCGCTAATTAGTTAATCCTCTGCCTGTGCTCCTGAGGTAGGTCAATATTATCTCCTTTAGAAAATGAGAAGATTGAGAAATCAGGGTCTTCAGTGATTTTCTCAACAACCGATTTCTGTACTGACATGACAAAAATAGAGTTTACTCTTAAACATTTTTATTTTAGTTAACAGAGTATCTCTGTGTTGAATGACTGACCACCTGAGATACCTTTTTTTCTCTTCACTGTGCCTTTAAAAAGCCATTTACAGCAAGTGGGAGTTTGGGCCCCAAAATGTAGATTTGATCTGTAGGCTTACCATTGGATTGATGGTAGACTTTGGATAAATCTGTACGCTTTATAAATATGTAGAGCAGAAGAACCCCAAATAACATCAGCCTGAGGTAGAAAGAAGTTTATTCCTTGCTTATCTATGGGAATTCTAGAGATGAGCAGTCTAGAGGTGGTTTTCTTTCTCGGGGCTGTGCTTCTCAGCACGTGGCTGCCCTTGTGGAGCAGGCCGTGCTGGCCGCTGGCTTTCATGTCATCATGTCCAGATGGAGGGCAGGAAAAGAGGAGATGGAAGACATCACAGAACTTGCAGTCCGAGTTGGCTGCTTTTAAGCAGCCTTCCCATAAACCCCATACAGTAATTCCACTCACATCTCATTGGAATGGAAGAATGGATTTTGAGGTAGGCAGTTGACACCATCTCTCACACAATTAACATATTTGAACATTTGGATTTTGTGTTACTTTGTATGACTGGTGATATTTCTCTCTTCCAATGTCATGTATAATTTAGGACACCAGCTAAAACATAAGAGCCTTTTAAACTCCCAACATGGACAGAACCTTTTTCTCTGGTTGGCAACCCATATTCTTTAATTATTTAGCGAATAGCACATCAGATTTTCCAATGGAGAAACTGTTTCTGAATCCAGGGAAGAGCTGCAGTCTAGGACTCTGTGCTTTATCCACCTTGATTCTTTGTTTTGAATGTCGGTATTCCTGTAGAGAAAAATAAGGAAACATATCTTTATTAGAGCAGAAATCCTTAATACAACCACATCAGGCATGGTATGGATATGACCCCAGGGAGTATTTTCCAAAACATGGTACAGCACGTGGAACTTCTGTGTACCCGACCAACCTCAACACCATCCTGTTTAACCCCAGAAACTACATTTTCCATGAATGCATCGTAAAATATGCTCCATTCTGTGTGTGTCCTGGAACGTAGTGGTCGATTAAATAAGAGGTATGTCACCCACCTGCTTTTTGGATGTGACGTTATCACCTAGGTGCTGCCAGCGTGCCATTGCTAGCTTGAGGCATGGACCTGCCCAGGCCATCTGCCATCACTGAACAGCCGGTGTGCAACATGCCTGCTTCTTCACCGCATGCATATCACATGCTTCCCACTGCTGCCATGCACCCTTCTCTCTTCTCTCATCTCCCTTCTTCTCCACGGCCTCTCCCAGCATCTACAAACAAATAGCTGGTATAAAAAAGTACGCTAGATAATCTATACCGATGTAGACAGAAGTTTTCCATCTGGTGTTGAGTCATGCAAGGTTAGCACTAAGAAGACCCTTAGAGTTCATCTGGTCCCACTTCCTTGTTATGGAACAGAAAATCCAGACACACTGTCACTTAGCAATCTACTGGCCCTGCCAAGACTTGGACATCAAACTTCTGACTCCAAGTCCAGTGTCGGTTTTGAAACCCATTGTTTCATCAAGATGAAATGAATAATGGATCACACCACAAGCCATTACCCTAAAGCAATTCCAGGTTGAATAACGGCTTTTTAGGGGTTGGTACCCGTGCCTTCTTCAGGTGGACACCTTTTATGTGTCCAGAAGTTGTACCAGATACTTATCTGTAAGTGAATGGACTCTATAAATAAACCTCCCTGTCCCTTCACCCCCCCCCCCACTTGAGTATTTCTCCAGTTCCTAGCTGTGACCCATTTTGGGGGGAACATGCAGAGAGGAAAAACCTGCTGATTGCTGTGAAGGAGGACTCCTGCCCATGGGGACTTGTACCAGCAACATGCGGGCTGCATCATGTCCTTTGGATGGACAGGCTGTGAACTTGGTTTTAGGTCACCATTTTGGAATGAAAGAGTGCTTCGTGGTCGTCTCATTGCAGTTCTTGGTGTTATTACGGAAAATGAATCTACCTGCCGAGTCTCTTCAATTGTAGGTGATTCTGTGTCTTGGGTAGAAGGTATAGAAGGGTAATATCCTCCTTCTCAGTTGCTTCTTGGTTTTCAGTTGTCATACCAGGTGTTACCTGTGCTGCCTGAGTCCTTGTCAGTTTTCCTGCTCTACTGGATATTTTTAGATTTCTCCAACCCTGTATGAGATCCCTTTCCAGTTTTTAATAAATCTCTGATGTGCCCCTTGTGTATATCTGAGAAAGTCCATAAAACCAGGTATAGATATGATGGAAGAAAAAGTAAGTTCCAGCTGCCAGTGGCTCATGTTTGCTAATTGGAAACGTTATGGATGCTTTCAAAATAAAATCAAGTTTATAAATGCTGTCTATAGTATAGCTGTTGCATTTTTAGAGAATTAAATGTACGTTGTGTCATAGGAAACGATTACCCACCTTTGTGCTTGCAATACTCAGGAGAAACATAAATGTTTCTCACCATTGTTTGATGTTTTCAAATTATTAATATGTATACATCGTTAAGGGTGGGAAAGTGTTTAAAGAATCAAAGAGAGGAAGAGAGGAACAGAAAGTTTTAATATCAGGAGCATATGCCTTTTTAATATCTTTGCCGAAATTAAATATTTGTAAATGTTTTTGAGGAACTTTAATATTTCTATTATAACTTTCAAAATTTGCAGTAGCTCCTTCATTTAAGTTTGCTTTGGAGAGATTTTATGATCTTTCTAATACCTCCAAAACTTTTAATAATAAGAGATGTAAACACATACCAAAATGAGAATATTCTCACTTGTACATTCTTAGATCAAAACATATATTTTCAAAATAACCATTCCTGGGACTTCCCTGGCGGTCCAGTGGTTAAGACTTTGCCTTCCAGTGCAGTGGCTGCATATTCTGTCCCTGGTCGGGGAGCTAAGATCCCACATGCCTTGCAGACAAAAAACCAAAACATAAAACAGAAGCAATATGGTAACAACCTCAATAAAGACTTTAACAATGATCCATATCAAAAAAAATCTTTTAAAAAAATAACCATTCCTATTATATTGCCATGTTATGTGTCTGTGTAAGTCAGTATATCATAATGTTGCTTTAGTAAAGTATTATTGATATTTTTAGTTTATTTTGGGGTACTGAACTACCATAAAAGTTAGTGGCTTAACAATGATAACAGTTTATTACTTTTTAAGATTCTTTGGGCTGACTGGTGGATCTCCTGGTTTTCATGAGGTTGACCTGGAGGTCCCTGTGTCTGGTCCTGGCTGCCCCTTGCAGCTTAGCTAGGGCTGTTCAAGGGCTGTGCGGGGCCTCGGCTCTCCCTCTCTTATGTGGCTGCTTTGGCTTCTCACAGCAGGGGCCTGATTTCCAAGGAGGGCTCCAAGGTCTCAATTTCCATATCTTGATGCTCAGGCTCAGAAATAACACACCATCTTATTCTACTGGTTAACAGAAGTTCCAGGTCCAGCTCAGATTCAAGAGGAAGGGAAACCAACTAAACTTTCCGACGATGAAATAGGAAGGTCACCGGTGCAAAAGAACATATGGGCTGGGAGTTGTGGTTGCATCCTTGGGAAACACAGCCTACTATAGAAACCCAAGTCTTTCTTATTATCACTTCTTTTCTTCGACGTGTGTCATGCAATTTTAATTGAGCTTTTGCTTCAAAGTGAGAATTTGGAAGCAAGAATTTATACAAAATAATTTCTTAAACTGTAGCTCATTTTCCCCTTGTAGAATGGGGTCCTTAATGTCCTAATCCTATTGTCATATGTCATTGGGAATCTTTATTTATTTATTTTGCGGTACGCGGGCCTCTCACTGTTGTGGCCTCTCCCGTTGCGGAGCACAGGCTCCGGATGCGCAGGCTCAGCGGCCATGGCTCACGGGCCCAGCCGCTCCGCGGCATGTGGGATCTTCCCGGACCGGGGCACGAACCCGTGTCCCCTGCATCGGCAGGCGGACTCTGAACCACTGCGCCACCAGGGAAGCCCAGGAATCTTTATTTATTAAAGAAACATTAGTCAAATATGGAGGTTTCTCACCCTGGACAATTGCTTTATGAAGGACCTTACAGTGTTTTCCCCCATAATATTCTAAACCCTGTTAGGAGTAGAACACGGCACAGTAATTGAGTGGCGTCTGAAGTATTTGTCTCCCAATGGCAGTACTACAGAGCTTCCATAATTTTGAAGTTTATAAGTCTGTCTGTATTCAGAATTCCTCACAGTTACTTTTGTTAATTTATCCCCTTGTCTGTAGAAAATTTTAATTTTAAATAGTCTCTTTTGGTTGTTTGCTTTCCTTATTTGCTTTCTCCGCTACTGCTTCGTTGGACTTTGTAGTATGAACATGTTTGAAGCAGTTTAACTTGTGTTTTGTAAAGTTACAAGTTCATGCTCTGTATGTCTTCCTACCCAGACCTCACGTGGGCCAAGTCCTGGTAGATGCTAGGCAGAGGAAAACGGACCTTTCCTGATAGGGATGAGTCAGTTTCCTTCTGTATCAAGATGTTTACACATGGAGACAGATGCAGAGGATGACAAACCTGGATCATGTGACTGCTAGATTGTTTTTCTTTGCTGGATTTCCACGTGGGAAGTGGTGCGAGCTGGAACTTTGCTGCTACTGCGCCCAGGATGTCCGCTGTCCAAGGTGTATCCACGTTTGTGGTCTGGTCATTTGGCCGGGAGCCAAGGCTGCATTGTTTAAGGGCAGGCTCACTCTTTAGAAGAGCGATGTGATCCTTCATCTAGAGTGAAACTTTAGAATGTTTTAATTTCACTCAGCGAAGCCACACGTGTGTTCCAGTAACTACCTGTGAATTTGCTTCCAATCTTTGCAGCGTAATAAGTTATTTCCTTCTCCAGTGCTTTTTTAATTTCGTCTTAAACCGACTAAGTCTAATATCTTGCCTTTCATGGTGATTATTGTTCCTAAAAATATTACAGGCCAATGTAATCCCTGGGGTGGAGCAGGGTCAGGGAAAGTCATATAAAGTGCCACTCTGAGTGCCCAGCTGTCCATTTTAAAAATGTGAAAATTTGAGGGGAAACTGAGTTCCAAAGACATCTTTAAAGAGGGATAGAAGTCTTAGGGTTGTAGAGACTTGAGAGGGGTAGGTCTTCACTTTCTCTGTGACAGACAGGGGAGCAGGAAGGATGTATAGCGTAATTGCACCTCTTTATTCGAGCCTTAGATTTGATTTAACACCAGCATCTGGAGAGAGATGTGCCCTAAGGAGCCAAAAGCCTAACCTCAAATTTATTCTGACCCAGTCCACGTGCCAAAACACAGGCAGAATGTGCCCGAGAGAGATTCTGGTTGTATGACTTTGTCCCATGTTCCTTCATGGGTAGAGACCTTTGATTATTGCATCCTTTGGAAGAATGTGCAGGTAAAATTGGGAGTCCAAAGACTTTTGTATATTGTGTATTTTTTTGTGTGATTATACACATTTTTTCCTCTGTGATCTAAGTGAAACTCAGGACTAACCTGTGCTTTCTGACCAGAATAACTCTGCAGTAATTAAGATAAGGAATTTTTCAAAACAATGAAAAGACTCTGTTTAACAGAACATTGCCATCTTTTCATCTAGAGTGAATGAATAATTGAAGGTGTTGTACCTCACCTGGGTTCTTGGTACATAGTGGTACCTCAGTAAACATTAAGTGAATGAATGACTATACTCATCTATGAATGACTCAGTCAGAAAGTCTAAGAGTGGGAAGGATTTCTACTCGAGGATTTTTACTAAGGATTTATGGAGATTGTTACAATAAAAAGAGGAAGGAAATGTCTGACATATCTAAATCTGACTTCTTGCAAAAGAAAGCATCAATATAGGGATGTCAAAAACAGAGCTTTTATCTCAGAATGGGTGGAGGAACTGTTGATTTCTTTCTGTTTGCAATCTCCCTCAAGGACCTGTGGTCTGTCCACTTTTTGACACAGTACAGCAGGGCAGGTATTCCATTTGGGCAGAACTTCCATGGTATTGCAATATTGTTATTTTCTGAAGTCATAATGTGTTCAGTATTATTTACATTCATGTTTTATATTTTCTAGTGGCAAACTATATTATAGTCATAGCTTTTCAAAGCACTCCAGCAATGATTCTTTTAATATCTTGATGAGACTAAATAAACAAATCAGGAAGGTTTTGATAAGAATTTTGCATGGATTTGCTGTAGCTTGAATCCTATAAATTGATTTTGGGTAAGCTATCACAGACCTCTGATTATGATTAGCACCTACTTTAGTATCTGTTAGAAAAACTGGATTACGCAGTATAAATTCCAGGTATTTGTGCTTATTCTATTTAATATATTCATTAGTTTCTTAACTTTGATTTTATGTTATAGATTTTTTGAAGGAATACCTATCTTAAGGAATGTGGATCTTATTTTGTGTCCTTTTCAATTCATTATACATCTGTCATCTTTGATGTTGCAGGAGAAACCCAGAGATACAAAGAAATGATTGCCGCTTGTAACCCTTTAAAATCCATAAGGTGACCACACATACACATCAAACAAGTACAGAAAAAAATAAGAATTTTTTTTCATTCATTCATTCAATACTTATTTTTGGAGCGTCAGCTATGTGCCAGGCACAGTTTCTTGAGGATACAGTGTTGAACAAGATAGGAAAAGTTTCTGCTTTCTAGGAACTTAATGCCTAGTGATTATAATTATGATTAAGCACAGTAAAATATAAGGAGATATATCCTAGAGAATATAATTAAGCGCCAAAATGTATAGTCAAGTCATGAGAGGTTATTGGGGTTCATCACGTTCCAGGAAGGTCTACTTCATGGCAAGGGAGACTTGAACTTGACCTTGAAGAAAAGAAGGTATTTGCAGAGATGGAGAGGAAATTAGATGGGTACTTCAATGTAAACATCCCTCAGTGTGATCTGAGAAGGTCAAAACACTAAGGAAGAGTGTTTGTTCAAGGAGAATTCTCTGATCTTCTTTCCCATTCCATATACACCCCACCAACTTCCTGAGGTTTAAGTCTTGGGACCGTGAACAATAGAGTTCCATTTAGAATGAAGTATGACAGTGTTTTTGGAGACATAATCTCAGGTCCCAAATTGGCAGCAAGTCTAGGCAAATAGTAAATGTGCTACTTGCATATTAGAAATTGATGCTCAAAATGTGAAAATTCTCTACATGGGAGAATTCAAGTGTAACTTATAGTATTACCAAATAAAATAGTATCTACAGAGGAGGGTAGTGGCAGTTAGCAGTAATTTCTCTTTGAGGAATTATACTTTTTGTACCTAGTGGTCTATCAAATGGGATAGTATTACCAGGGATCATAGATCTACACAGTCTATTTTGTAAAGTTATAGGAGATACAAGGAAATGAAATAGAGTAAGAATGTAGTTTTTAAATCACAGGGTCTAAAACTGACTAGGGCCATTAAGAGACAAAGATAGACAAAGAGGAGAAGAGAAGGACTTACCTTCAGCTGTTTCCATGCTGTCTGTGCTCGTGCAGTGCTTTAAACCAAGGTAACAGGGATATGACAAAAGTAAAATTTCTTAGGCTACATACCCACCAGATTGGCAAAAAGTGTGACAGTTCTAAGTGTTGACAAGGATCTGAGGTAATGGGGAATTTCAGACCCTGCTGGCAGGAGTGCAAATTGGTAGAACCACTTTGGGAAAATGGTTTGACATTATCTATGTAAATTTAAAGATGTGAAAACGCTATGACTCAGCAATTCCACTTCTCAATACCCTACAGAAACGCGTATGGGAGACATGTAATAGAATATTCACCGCAGCAGTGTCTGTAATAGTCAAAACTGGAAACAAGCCAGATGTCCAAGAAATAGATAAATTGTGGGTATTCAAATAATGGAATATTATCAGCAAGGAAAATGAATGAACTCTGGCTACACTCAACAAGATGAATAACTCCCGAGAAATGTAGAGTTGACTCAAGAAGTAAGACAACAAAGGATATATTCAGTATGAATCCATTCACATAGAGTTCAAAACTAGGCAAAACTGGACTATATGTTTTAAGGTTGTGTACAAAGGTGGGATAACAAAAAGCAAGAAAGGAAATCACTATCACAGAAGTCAGATTATTAGCTGTCTTTAGAGTAGAGAGAATAGATGGGAATGGGGAGGAACAGATGGGACTTTCTAGGTGCTAGCAGTATTCTAGTTCTTGACTAGTATAGTTGTTTCATGAGTGTTGCTTGTTATTATTATTTAGGGTGCCCATTCGTTTTTCTGCACTTCATTGTAAATATGTACACTATATCAGTTTTCTTAGAAAAAGGAGCTTTAGGTGAAAGAGAAAAAGATGTCAGAGACAGCAGTACAGAAAGATTTATGCCCAAACCTGCTTCTCAAGATGGAAAGCAATTGTGCAAGAAGTGGAGATAGATTTGCCACCGAATGTCCATTGTTGTCACTTGCAAGTGTGACTTTCACATGGTGAAAACTATTTGCTACTAGTCTAATAATTAAAAAATAAAGAATGAAGGCCTGCTTTCTTCAGAGTTATAGTGGAAGAGATCTGAGTCCTTTAAAATCAAATTTGGTCATTTGTAGCATAATTATTTTCCCACGCTGTATGCATCTTTATTGATTGATGCAGCCTCTTGAATGATGTCTAGAAGCAAATCGACCAGAGGATCAGGAGAAAATTAACAGCAAGAAGAAAACGAGAATACTCGTCTTATCTAGAGAAACCAAGAAATTTTCATCACTTTTATTATTTTAAAATCATCATGAATTCCTCTTTAAGGGAAACCCTTAATAGTTCCCCAGTAGTAACAGCATTGCAGGGTATTATCCAGTAATGAAAGAGAATGTTAATAAAATCATTTCTTTTTTATGTTGATATGGATCAAAGTTGCAACTTCAAAATACCAATGATAAAAATGAACATTTTAAGATTCTAGGTTACTGCTTACCAAGGATAATATTCATTAACTAGAGTTCACTTCTCATGCTCTGGATTAAAGAAATTATTTGCAAGCAAATAAGAAAAATGTATCTTTAATTTGCTAATCGTAAAGCACTACTTTTTTGAAAAAGTGTCGTGTCTTAAAAATGGATCTTTAATTTAAATCATGTGGCAGTCGTAACATAGCCTCTGGTGGAGGCTTTAGACGAATGGCTTCAAGGTTGTATCGTGTACAAGAAACTATGGAAGCCCCATTTGCTAAGAGCAGATTGCCAAATTGATTTGTTTTCCAGATAAAGGCATATAATACTATTTAAATACCTGAAATATAAAAAGTGAAGACTGATAAAACAGCCCAATATTCCACTGTAGAGCATAAAATTTCCAAGTGTTTTGAAGAGTATCATAAATACCTATCTTAAGAAGCTCAATTAAAGTTTGGAAGTAATAATTTTGTCGTTAAATCTCTAAAGAGCTGCAATAGTGTGATCACCTTGAGGTAGAATCCAGAAAAGCTAGCTTTAAATATTGTACTCCTGGAGCAATGGTTGATTGATTCTCTAGTGTAAATTTCTTGGTGATGTCTGTTAAGAGACCTTTGAGAAATTGCAGAGAGTGTGTGTGTGTGTACACACATGCACAGGAAAATCTGTTAGTGCTGTAACAACTTTTTGGAGCCCTCCTCTGGGCAGAAGGTGAAGGAGTGTTTAGTGATAAATTCTGTGATGGAGGTAACTTAACAGTGGAAAGTGGTTATGTAGATAATTTTTCTTTAATTATTGATTAAAATGATTACTAAGCAACAGTATATCCAGAGCTTTTCCACTGTATTTTATGTTCTACCAGAGCTTTTCCACTGTATTTTATGTTCTATCTCTCCTCCCTAATTTATTTACCTTCAGTTGAGAAAACTAAAATTTCGACTGAGAAATAAGAGCAAAATACACCAAAAAGAAACCACTGGGCAAGTAGACTTGGAAGTGACCTTGGAGATCATTTAATACAGCGGATTCAGGCTGTGCTTTGGGAAGTCTAGGAATTCCAACACTTTGAGAAGGAGAGAAGGGTGGAGCTGGGGGCTGTGGTGGGGTGGGCTCGGAGCGTCCCACCTTGGATTCATACCTCGTGGTTTTTATCACTTTTATTTGTCTTGGACCTTCCGCTTAATATTTTGTTTGAAGAGCAAGTAGACAAAAATAGTTTGAAGGTCATCACTTTAGTTCCTAATCCCCTCACCTCCTGCTTTCACGTTTGAGTAATCTGGGGTAAAGCTGTAGCCTCCCCAAGGTTCCATGGCTGGTAGTGGCAGAAACAAGAACAGAAGCCTATGTTCATGTCTAATGGGGCTGTTTCCCCGACAACATCGATAACCTTCTGTTTCCCGGTACCTGTACCCACCTACTATATAGTGTGTTTCTTAATGATAATACATTATTTAACATCTTTCTTATCCACTTCTCTGTACCTGCGCACAGGTAGTCATGTAAAGGACACAAGAGGAGACACAGTTAGGCATGATGTTATCAGAAAGCTGTGGAGAGGTTTTAAAATACCACCGTGGGGGAGTTTGTTGGAAGAGTCTTTTCTGTGGAGATGCTCCATTATCGTGCCCTGATGTTAGGGCATTTTGCGTCAAGTATAAGTGCCATGACACGGTGCATGATGGTTATTAAGAGGCCCGGAGCTCGAAAAACAATGAGGTTGGTAATATTCTCACAGTAAATGTGTAAGATTCACCGGAATACAGAGTCTGACATCTGAGTCAGCATCATAGTTTTATGAGATACAACAAAAAGTGGGAAAGGGGCAAGTGACATGCATAAATGTTAGTAGCCATGCTCATCTTAGTTCAAGCCAAAGGCACGTTATTGATTTTTCCAGGGAAAATAATATGTAGCCGTTTGAGAAAATTGCCTTAGATGACGCTACTTTTTCTCCTATATTTCTTTTGTTTTCCCCCCCCGTTTTTTCTTTTCTTCCTCATGATGAGTATTAATCAAGTGTGTAGTATGCGCCAGTACTGTTCAGGTACTAAAATCTTTTTGTGCCAAAAGTAGAAACGATTTTTGTTGTCGTTGTTTGTTTGTTTTCCTGGTGAAGTGATTGGAACTTCCAAATCACTGGGATGAAAGCATCTTCAGTCTCAAACACTTTTCAAGCACGGTTGTATCTAGAGAGGTGTTGATGATTGTACTCTGGAAACTCAAAACTTCTCCTTTTTCTCCAGTTTCCTCAATTGAAAAATGGGAATACCGCCTGCAGAGGCTCGTGTTGTTTAACTAATTGCTAAGGTGGCGCGCCGAGGGCTTGATGAGGAGGGTGGTAGCTGTCAACTGACAGTGGAATTGTCTGTAGGAGTTGTGGTGTTTATTGACTCGGGGGTCTTTCGGTGTTTAAAGGCAGTTTTCGCCTGTATTTTTCCTGATGGAAGATGAGCCTTCTAGCTGAACTAACTGCTTACGGGGAAAATCAGCTTTCTCTGAATTAACTCTAAATTACTGTAATCCCACGTCTGAAGCTCAAGGTCGTAATTTCCTCTTGCGAGGCTGTGTTCAATCCCACTACTTTTACTTGTGAATGGCCATACCAAGGGATATTGTCAAATGAGACGATTACATTCAAACATTCCGTGTGAGAACCTGGGGAGGCTTTCGTCAGCCAAAATGTTCATATGGAACATTTGTTCATTTTGATGCACTTAATTGATATTTTCTTCAAAGGAGTGTGGAAACGCTCACTTCAATGAAATGCTTGCACTTTTGTATGTTTTCACTTTAGACAGAGGGTAAAATGGAGAATTTGGTGTTGGCAGTGGACGACTTTCAATGAGAAAAATTTCATTGGGGCATTATTTATGGTTGAATGTGAAAGAAAGAGCCTAACTTTCTTATCATTTAATTATGTCTTGGTAGAATCCCATGCTGGAGCCTCCGCATTTTGGCAAGGCTATTAATAGTTGTAGTAAAGTGACTAATGTCTCTCTTTTACCAGTAGTTTCATGACTGGCCTTTCCTCAGGCACTCCACAAAGCTTTACGTTTCTTCTAAATCAAATGTGAGTACTGCCAACAAAATGGGGTATAGTGACAGGAATGAATTCACTTATGGATTCATTCATTCAACGGTTCATCCTTCTATCCAAGAATGTGGCGTACTGTACATCAGACACTGAACTTGGTAGAAATTGCTCTAGGTAAAACTTGGTAGCAAACAGTGATATTTGCACCTCCCTGCCTACTCATTTGCAGTCTGTAATCTGGGCTCCCAGTGAGAGGCCCAGGAAGAAGAACAAAGAATGCCTATTTCACAGGTGTTAGTGCTTGGAATGATTGATGAAATTTAAATTTGGAATCAAACACCAGCTTTCTAAGGTGTTCATAATCATCCTGATAGTCTGATATTAACTCTTAGGTCAATTTGTGGGGGAGCAAAGAACAGAATGGGTCTTTCTGAAGAAGGCCAAGAGCTAGGCCAGGATGTTCTGAATTTCAAGCCGCAGTTCATCTTGATATTATTACTAACCAGGGTACCTCCTTCAGTTACTGTGGGTGCTTATAAACTGCAGAGTGCATGCAGTTCATGAATTTGGCCGCTTCTCCGTAGCTGCTATGAAAATTGCAAACAAAATTGCTTTTTATTTTGCTTTGACAGC
Organism: Stenella coeruleoalba; assembly: GCF_951394435.1. Taxonomy (NCBI): domain Eukaryota; kingdom Metazoa; phylum Chordata; class Mammalia; order Artiodactyla; family Delphinidae; genus Stenella; species Stenella coeruleoalba. The sequence goes on from NC_137160.1 coordinate 48,520,819, forward strand.
CAGTGTTAATTTTATTCATCATTTTAGCAAATTGTATAATATTTCAGTTGTGTGCAGCATTGCCTTTGTCTTTTTCTGAAGTATATTTATGCTGAAGATATGAAAACAACAGTAAAGAAGACACCAATAATAGCGTCTTGTAGTAAAAAGGGCTTATTAAAAGGATATTTTCTGCCTGGGTGAAAAACTTCCTTGAACATGTCATAAATAGTTTATAACACGCAGAGCTACACTTTTATTGTCTGTAGAAGTTGACTGTCTAGCTAGCCACATTTTTAAAATTAAAAAGTAATTTCCTGTCCATTTTGAATTTATATTTTGTTTACCCAGACCTTGTTCTAGTCTAATTAGACAATGACCATCTTTTTGAGGGCATCACAAAGACTGAGTAAATCAGACCCCACAGGAGACTTGGGGGTGAATGGGGAGTGTGCTGGCTAGGGAAGGATAGGGGAAGCCTGTAAAGATTTATCCGATAACAAAGTATATACATTTTCATTTTGTAGAAAAATTACACATGCCATAACAGCCAGTGGGCTGGTTTTATATTATGTGCTTCCCAAGCTCTTCATTGTAGTTTCGGCAATTCGAGGAGCCCTGCGAGCAGGCAATAAAAACAGAGCAGACTTCGTACTTGCCTTTTTCATTGATGTCTCCTGCACAAGGCAAGTTCTGTTCAGATCATCACTGGGGACTGGTGGCATACTCTCCAACCTCAGATGTGCAGGGAAGAGGATCCTTTTTGCCAGGGGTTTAAAAGAAAATAATGTTTATTCACAATACTTTTTAGGACATAAAGACTTTAAGATTTACAAGATTGCTGGTAAGGATGATTCATAACTGAAGTCCAGTTTTCCTTAGGGATTAACCACCATGGTTTGTTTTTTGTTTTTCTAGCATAGCAACTGAATTTCATCATTCATTTTGTCATTTAGCAATAGAAGACAACTTCACCAAAGAAGCTCACAGTACGAGTAAAATTGGAAGTAAATGGAAGCCATATGTTATTGCTGTAATTCCAAGGTTAAAAAAAGCTAGAGTTTTGGCTACTGCCTTTTATTCTAAGTGGAAGGAAGGTAAAGGATGCTTTTATTATCAATAGCCGTAAGTTTTTTAAAAAAGACGTAGTTATTTATTTTCTTAATGGCAGCACGAAGAGCACACGACCAGAGCGTTCAAAGCAAGACTGATGTCTGGCAGTAATCCATTT
>NC_137160.1:48527028-48627028 GCF_951394435.1 Stenella coeruleoalba
TTTTTTGCGGGGGGAGGGGAAAAAGTATTGGCTTGTGTTTTAGGTGTGGCCACATGCATAGAGCTGTCTCGAGGCATTGATTTTTAACGGATTCAGTTTAAAAGTGGTGAGGGATTAAAACTCCAACCCTTTTGGAATTTGGCAAATTATAACAATGTTTCAAACTCTAGTCACTGTGGCTGGAGGGATTCAGGTCTTTAACTGTGAAAGGCAGAAAGGGTCAGATGTTTTCAGATTTACCCAGTTTATAGTATACTTAGGTTATTACAGCAGCACAATGTTATTTTATGTTTTAAATTTAAGATCACGTTTAACTATTGAATGATTTCCCTGACTGCCTTCTGAAAAGCTTTCCATTGAAACATCAAGGCGGTGAAATTAATTATCCTAAATGCAGACACATAAACTTGGAGGGGGTATGGTTCCTGTCTTTAAACGAATGCTCTGACTGATGAAGCCAGCACCCTGTGAGGGTTTTATAGGAGTATTTATTGTGGTTCAGTGATTGGAGACTGACCTCAGCTTTCAGTTAGCCAGTGCTGGACCCGAGACCAGGGAAGAGCCCTGGAATTCGACTCAGACTGTGACCCTTGCTAAGTGCTGGTTCGTTCAAGGGTTAAGATTAGAACAAGAGCCATCTCGAAGAATAGGATGATGGGTGAAATCAGGCGACTGAGGTGAAATTCTACCTCAGAGAGAAAGAGACAACTTTTCAAACTTGGACGAATGGTGGAGACTCTTCTCTGAGGGAAAAAAAAAAAAATCCTGCGTGGAGGTGATTTTTGATACATGTTAGAGGATCCGGCGGCCTTCCTGTGGGGGATTCTGCTTGTCCTCTCCTTGGATAGAGGGCTTGCGCTGCTCGTTACACAAACAGAGGTGCCAGCTGCCTTTTGGACAAAGCAGGCACACTGTGGTTGAAGTCCTTCTCTGAGCGCTTAATGCATTTGAGGAAAGGGTTTTGTGCTGAAGCACTTTTAAGTATCCACTGGAACACTTGAATCTGGCGCCCTAAAAATTTTAAAAGCTCTTTTATCTGTGCTCCACGTGGTGCCTTTCACTCAGACATCTTCTGTGTTCTTTGCTGTCCTTGGCAATTGGAAAGTGCTTTATTCTTGCGGGATTTTTTGTCTTGTTTTTCTTATTTGCAGGTGTCCCTGGTAAAGGCCTAAAGGGGAAAAAAGCAGCAGAATTTCTTACTTGTGTACTATTTCCACTTGAGGTGTGGCATTTTGTATATAATTTAACTTAATTTTTTTTAGGCTTCTGACCAGCCCTTTCAAAAGGATTCCTCTGCTGGCTTGTCACATTTGTAATGAGACACTGAGACACAGCATAGCACAGCCATGCTGCCTGTCATTCCACTTCCTAACCCCCCCACCCCCGCCCCTGTTTTTTTTTCTTTTTTTTTTTTTTTTACAGTACGCGAGCCTCTCACTGTTGTGGCCTCTCCCGTTGCGGAGCACAGGCTCCGGACGCGCAGGCTCAGCGGCCATGGCTCACGGGCCCAGCCGCTCCGCGGCATGTGGGATCCTCCCGGACCCGGGCACGAACCCGTGTCCCCTGCACCGGCAGGCGGACTCTCAACCACTGCGCCACCAGGGAAGCCCTCCGCCCCTTTATTAATTCTGTGCTTGGCCAGTCAGTAGGAGTGCAGCTCTGCTGACTTCCTCTTTCCAAACACTGACCTGTATGATTCCTGAAGCAGGCCCTGCCTCATAAGGCCTGGGTGTGAAGCACCCGCCTGAACTTTGTTCCTGGTCCACTGGCTGCTGTTCTGGAGGCGCGCCGCCGGCTGCCATGCTGTAGACATGCCTGCTTCCCCCGCTGCTGCTCTCCCAGCCACCCGGTCCACTCTGAGCCTCCCCTTGTCTGCCATCTCTGCACCCATCTCCTTTCTGTGCTCTGCACTCTTGTTTCCCTTCACCTGGTCCCAGAGGCACTTGAGGCCACCAAGAAAAGCTGTCGAAAGTTTTAGCTGGAAGAAGTGTTAATGACAATATTCAACAGTTCTCCGTGTTCTCATTTTAACCTTCCAAACTCTAGAACGGAGCCGAGGAGTTATTTTTTTCCGAAACCCTCAGATTCATAAACAGAACTGTTTTATAGTCCTAAAGCGGGGAGGGCCGTCCCCAAAACATACTTATTCTCTCTAGAGGGGTGCAAGGGCGATTTTTCAAGAGTCCTGAAAGTGGCATTCCAGTTTGAACAAAAGGTAAAAACCTTTGCCTGGGATGTGAGAGGATTTTCTCTGCTAGTTTTAGGCCAGCAGGGTTCTAATAAATGCTGATTAAGTACCGCCTGTGATTCCTTCTGTTATTTTTGACCACATGCCTTATTATAGCCACCTGCCTGATAAGATACTCCACACTGCACTGGGCCGTCACAAGCCTCTTAAAGTGTGCCACACTGAGATTTTTTTCTGGTTTTTTTGGTAAGACTGTATATCATGGTGTTTATTTAAAAAAAAAAAAGTCAGATTGCTTGAGCATAATTTCTACCTCTACCTTTTAATAGCTGTGTGATTTAGGGAAGTTACTTAACCGCTCTGTGCTTCCTATCTGCAAACTGATGCTAATAATAGTACCCTCTTCATAGGGTTCCCTTAAGAAGTGATGGAGGTTATGCCTGCCAAACGCCGTGTCAGTTTAAAACACATACTAAGTGTTCAGTAAAATGGTACCCATTATTAACACCCTATAGAGTCATTAGTGAGTCAGTAGTAAATTTCCTATCTTCCACATTTTGCATTTCCATGAAATATATCCTTCGGAACAAACCTTGCGCCTCGAGATTAGAGTCAGCTCAGTTGATCTGGGCCAACGTTGTGCTTCGAGATAGAACGTGAGCTTACCCTGCTTACCCTGTGTGTACACGTATGAGCCTGTCCCCTCTCTTGACAGTCTGCTTAGTATTGGTGTTGAATAACAACAAAATCAAAGTCGGTTTTCACGAAGAATAATTTCCTCGCGTGTGTGTAAACTGCTTCTTGCTTTTCTCATTATTCTCTCTTCCTGGCTAGCTATGAAAAAGTTGCTGCCGATACAGCACCACACAAACCAACGTCTGCCGCCAGAGCACGGGGCAGCCAGTGGTCATTTTTATATCGCTTGACTCTTCACCCCTAAGTCCATTGTTTGTTGATAGGATATAAAAGGAATTTCTTAACCAGGAAGTAGAAAATGAGAGCTATACAGGTGTAAGGAATGATTTGCCCAGAATGTATGTAAGTGAGGATGTGAGGTTTTGATAGAACTGGTGGGAGTGGATTTGGGCGATTGGGATATTTCTTGGAAGCCATTGTATTGAGGTGATTGGATCTGGGGTTTATAGTATCCTCGATCACCCCTTGAAACTACTAAATTTGAAACAAATATCCCTAAAAGTCTAGGCGAACTCCATTCTTCTCAGTGGGTTAATTCAATTTATTATTGTTTTTAATTATAACACACGGAAAGGAATTGGTCAGACACAGGAGAGGCTTGTGTCAGCATTTATATGTTATCCTTCTAGTTTCCAGGAAAGCTCACGCGTACTGGATGTGGGCTTCACTGTGTCTTCCTTCTATGTTTCTCACTTTGAAAGCAGCCCGGAGTCCTTCAGGATCCAGTTGTACAGTGTGTGGTTCTGGACCCGACTTTTTTGTGTGTGTCTGGGATTGAATAAGAGTGTGGAATCCCATGAAGTAATGGTGACTGTATCTGAAACAGACAAAAGAAGTGACACAAAAAGGTAGTAGTAGAAAGGAGTTTTGCTCCTTTTCCTACATCATCGTCACTCCTTGTAAAAAATGGTGACTGCATCTGAAACAGACAAAAGAAGTGACACAAAAAGGTAGTAGAAAGGAGTTTTGCTCCTTTTCCCACGGCATCGTCACTCCTTGTAAAAAATGAAGAGAATCTGTTTGTAGAAGTGTGTGTGTGTGTGTGTGTGTGTGTGTGTGTGTGTGTGTGATCTGTTACAGTATTGTGATGTGCACTCAGCTACAGTGTGGGTGTTTAACCTTTACATTTGTTACTTAATAATGATGTGTCTTTATTGCATGTACATGTTTGAGGCATTTCTCTGACATTTCCCCTATTACTCTCAGTGCTGGGAGTGTTGCAGGCAGGACGGCCATCTGTCAGGGCTGCGGACGAGGGCCGAGGGGAGATCTGTGTTTGGGTGGTGGCTGTCGGGGAGCACTGAGCGTGACGTCCTCTAAGGATCCTTCCAGCTCTGAGCCTGCAATTCTATGAAATAATTTGGCTCTGATGTAGTGTGCCAGGGACCGTTTTTTTTTTGAAACCTAATGTCATATCATATTCTTTATCAATATATCGTATCACTGCAGTTTGCGACATTCTGCTGTAAAATGCTAGACCATAAAAGCCTATAATTTATAAGGCTATATTAGGTACTTACTTTATGTATTATAGCCTGATAGCCTTGTAATTCAACATTGCCTATCATTTATTCTATATATAATTCCATGGAGGGTTCTGGTGACATTATAAACCACAAAAGCAGAGCTCAAGTGGTTAGTCATTAGAACCCCAAGATAGAAATACCTTGTATTACATTATTCAGTATTTATTATTTTCCGTAATGTGAAGGTAAAACACTTGGATTTGAAACGTTTTTTATTTATGCTCCGTATCACGGTGTTCATATACATGTCAATCAGAAGTACTCTGGTTGAATACCACATCACAACCATATGTGACCTTGTTTTTGTTTAAAACGTATGTTTGTTATACAAGGATGTGTTGTCCATTCCTCTGCATAACAAGTTTTTCCCCCAGCTGGTTATCAAAGAGAAAATTCTGCTGCCCATCCATTGTGAAGTTTGTTGCCTATTAAGTTCAAGAGAAGCAAAAGACATTTGTTTTTGAATGAATTCTAAGTCATTCATACAGAGCTTGGTCAAAAGTAAATACTCGGCAAGGCTCTTTTACACAAAAACCACTGTAGTATTGGTAGTGGGCCAAAGGCTGTAGTTATACTAACATATGTTGAAATGCATTAGATCATTATTGTAGAATGCTGCAGTATATTTTTATAAGTTGTCTTTGTGTCCAAACTAACTACATAATAACTTCGATTGATGTAATCCTCTTACATAAAGTTGGTTCTTGTTTTATAAACAATACTGCTCTCTCTTCCGTTCCTCACTCCCTCACTACTCCTCTTTACCTTTTCAGGGATGTTTTGATTATAGAAGCCATGGGTGGTATGACTGATTAAGGTAACGGGCAGCAGCTGGTATATTTCATCTGATTTCAGAATGAGAATTAAGCTCCTCCCCCCCACCCCCGCCAATTTCCCATCAATAGAGGTAGCTTTTCCTTGAGATTTGTAGAGACTACACGTTTAGAGAAAGAGAAAGAGGACTAAAAGTTGTTAAAGTAACTGAGTTATAAAGTAACTGAAGCCAACCTACTGTAAAAAATGACCTGTTTTATGACATCACATTATAATAACTATTCACAGTGGTGAGCAAGTCTATGGAGGTTCCATGGCTATAGTCATTTATTATTTGTAAAAAGGGGAGGAAGAGAGAAAGAGATTTAAAAAGAAGAAGAGAAGGAAGAAGAATTAGGAGCAGCCAGCTGACTGCTTTCAGTTTAAATCACAGTGCAATTTCTTTTCTAGCCAGTAAGTGACTTGGAAGTATTGAAAGATAAACAACCTGAGCAGAGGCCTTGGATTCTTGCCATATGCTAGGATCTCAATTAAGGGCTGAAGTTGCAAGACACTTGAGTTTCATCACGAGTGATTCAGGGCTCTGTGGGTCAGTACAGCAGGCAGTGGTCTGTTCCAGTCATGGGCGGTGGTGGTGTAGGGGCATCACCACCTGAATTGGCATTAATGGGACTTAGTAGCACAAATCTTTTCAAACTGGAAGGAGAATAGGCCCCTAAAGGAGAAATGCTGGTAGAAGAATGAGGGTTTAAATTTACTTAAATCTCCTCTTTGTTAGTAATACTTATCTCTTTTTTGTCCTATGCTGAGGCATTTACTGATGAATAAGTCACATGGAAAATCACAAATGTAAGAACTGGGATTCTCCATAGAGGACTGAGATTTTTTTCAGTGCTATTCAAAAGGCAGGTTGTAGGGAATGTTGGAAATACCCCATTTCTGGGATCCTGAATAGCGATTCTCTCCATCTTAGCTCGAATTTGCATTGCCTGTGCTGTCATATTTTGCTGTAGCACCATTTTCTCTAAGTGTTGCATTATTGACTTAAAAGGTGTCATTTTCCGAATGACGGAGGCAAGGAAGTACATTTTCCTTATTTTGTAATTTGCACACAGATTGAAGAAGACTTACCACTGTCACAAAATTTGGATATGATGGCTCTTGTGTTTTAACTGGATTGTAGGAGTAGGGAAATCTACCAGCACATTAATTTTAATGGAACATTGTGGCATCCTTGAGAAATATTGTGAAAGTTAAGTCATGCTAATTTTCTTCCTTACTTCTTTCCTCCTATTTCTTAAGTCCTGATCGTCTTTGACTCTTTACTGTTCTGTGTCATCGTGGATGAACGTTAATTCAAGATAATTGTGGCTTCAGTTCTAGTATATTTAGTGTGGTGTTTTTCACCCATAAAAGTATAGTGCAGATATTAACTTTGTTATTCTGAGCCTGAGCAGGAACAAAATAATGTGATAAGAAGCTAATTTCTTTTACCTGTGCTTCCCACAAAAAGATAAGAAAACGACTGTAGACATGCATATCCATTCTTCCACTAAGCCTTTTGACACCCAAGTGTTTGTGGGCACAAGGATTTTTGCACACTTTACTTGAGAGTAGAGCTCTGAGTTCCACTTTGATGTGACCCACTAATAATGGGTAATTTAGAAACCCAAATTAGATGTAGCTAGTTTTGTCTGTCTTTTTGTTTTGCCCTAAGCCTACCTTTCTCTTACTTGGTGCAGATGAAAAACTAGCTAAGTGGGTGCTGGGAAGGAAAAATATTGTGTTAACAGCCAGCATAGCCAATGATGGAACGAATAAGGAAGGTAGAAAGATTATAATATTTGATGGGCTTTTGCTTAGAATAAGCATGTAATGTTTATATTCCTTTTGTCAGACATTCTGATGTCGTATTAAGTAAGATTGTGTATTAATGATGCTATATCATTATTTTATTATACCTTATATTTAATGATAATCTCCAAATCGATTTAATTATCAGTTTAGGATTAATAATCACTCACTGTGTTTTTCTGGATGTAAAATTGGTGCGAACTAAATGTTTCTGAGTTAATAGGACTTCACTAACTTCTGAAATATGAAAGAAAGTGATATATATACCCGTATTAATGAGCCTTCGGAAGAAGCAGCGTAAAAGTGAAGCGTAAGATGTGTATTAAACTCAATTCATTTTCAGTGAGCTGTGTTCTCCTTGAACTATGCCGGCAGCGTTAATGCATTATGTTCGTATGTGGAGGGAAATGAGACCTGTAAGTACTTCCTTTGCTGTCCAAGTAGCCATCCTGAGTGGAGCTCTTTCTCTCTCTCGCTCTCTTTCTCTGTCTCTCTGTCTCCACGCATTCAGCATTAAAGTGATATTTTACATTGCTCAAAAATTATGTGAGTGTTTGTTGCTGTTGTGTAGGAAGGAAATAAATCAAGGGCTTTTGTGGGATTTTAAAGTCCTCCCAAGAGGAAAGAGCTAATATTAAGGCCTTCACAAGTGGGATTAATTTTGTATCTCTCTCAGGAGTCTATTGGGTATTATATTTATACATTATAAAATGTGTTTTGATATGCCTTAAATTAATATTTTTCTATCTGCAGGTGAACGTGAAGGGAGCAGTTTCCATCTGGGGTGGGAGGAGCAGAGGAGAGGGAGGTGTGTGGGAGCAGTGACAAGCCTGGTATCGGGCGGGGATACACTCTTTGGTCCGATATTCAGATGGTTTCCTCTGGTGCCTCGCATTAGCCTCGGAGGCAGAGTTTACCTGTTTACCTGTATGGTGGGACTGGAAGAAAAAATTCTCTCCTTTGTCCACTACCACTTTTTAAATTTTGCTTTTAAAATTTATGTCCTTAAAAGTAAGCTCTTTCTGCACGTGGTGCCAGTGGCCGATTGCCAAACTTTGTGCTTCTCCGCCATCAATAGCAGCTTCTCTGGACGTCTTTTAGCAGATGCTGTCAACTCATCACCTTTCTCTCACTCCTCTCACACCGCCTTCATGGATCACTGCATGTACTGGTGCTCGTGTGTTAGGGGGAAGGGCACAGCTGCAGAAGGGTCACCCCTGGAGGCCCGAGCTTCCTGTCTCCGTGGTGTAGGCAGTCCTGGTCAGTCTAGTCCTGTGACCTGTTTCCCCTTCCTTTCCTTATATTTGTTTGGCAGGAAGGCCCATTGGCCCCAGAGCAGAACACTAGCCCTCAGCTGGTGGGGGAGGAGGGGCGAGAGAGGGAGCCAGCTAGTCATTTGTCATCATGTGTATGTGGTGCTGGTCATCAAAATGTGTTGTTTTGAAAGTAACGTGTGTTTCTCGCCGTCTGCTTAATAATCGTTGTTATCTTAAATGAGTGAGGGCATTGCAGTAACATCAGGACTGCATGAATGGTTGCCTGGTTGGCCTATAAATCAAAGCGTAAAGATTCTGTGAGTTTATTTTCATTTGGTCACAAGTTTGGGTCTGTCTGGACTACTCGGCCAACTAGGGCTCTTGATGCTAGTAAAAAAACACAAAAAAACAAAAAAACAAAGAAAACCTTATTTGTGTCTTTTTTAATGCTGTCTTTGGCTTCACCTTCTTATTTTTTTCTGCTTTGCTCCACAAGCTGTACTGGAAGAAATTTTAAAGTTCATCCTCTGCAAAACCTCAGTTACACGATAGAAAGGTTTATTCAAATGTCTGTCGTACTCTTACAAGTTTTATCACAGCACGATCCAGTGGCCCCACAAATCGGCAGCGAATCCGCCGTAAATTTTTCAGTTCCTTGATGATTGTTTGCACCATGGCACGTTTTTTGGGCAATATTTTACAGGTCGGATAAAGAATTTGTTTTGAATGAAAGCCCAGATAGGGTTTGTAAGTTTTTCTCTTCTTCCTCTTTATTTCTGATTTTTTCCCCCCTTTGGGGTTGGAACATTTTTTTCTTCGTGCTCTGATGCTTGGTTGAGCAGTAAGATACTGAGGTGCTTGCCGTGCCTGACAGACATAAAGGTAAATATACAACAATGAGGAAGGAATCTAGGGGACAAGCCGTAAGTCCCACAACAGACTTTAAGATGCTGTTAATATATTCAAATGACAACTCTCCCATCCACTAGACACAACATCTTATTTCATTTTGAATACAAGTCTGAAGCATGCCCCAGGAATTTTACATTGAATGTCTGGTGGTATGCAAGTGTTTCTTCATTATTCCAAAATGCCTGCCCACAACTGTCTCATAAATATGAATAGATTCAGCTCCGTTGAACTTTGTTACATTTCCCGTCCAATGAGACTGTCCCTCCCGTTTCATTGTGATGGTCGGTTCTCCGTTTTTCAATCATGCATGATCTTTGAGAAAGTATTTTGTCAATAAAATTTTATTCATATACCATTAACCATTAATAAATACCATGTGTTTAATTGTCTTCAGTGGTATGGTAACCATTTCCATTTTATGTAGTTAGATGACAGCCCAGTAGAATCAGCTGACTCTAGGAGGATTTGGGCCACAGGCTTAAGAAGCCAGAGAGACTGCTTTCTGGTCATGCAACATCTACGTAGGAAAATTTCCCAAGTTTCTCCTAAACCAGACCAAAATTACCACCATGGCTGCTGACCTTACTGAGGGATTTCTTGTGGGTTTGCTGATCTCTTGGCATTCCATACACAAAGGAATCCCTTGACGGCAGAGGAATCTCTACACTGCGGGATCAATAACTTGCAGTGGAGACCCGAGAAGCCAAAGCATCACGGTGTCTGCATCATGGTTGAAGGCTCTTCCCCCACTCTTTGGAAGTGAAAAAAGGCTGGGGGTGAGGAGATTGGATTCCACGTTCAGATCTTCCACCTCTGCCTCTGAGTTTGCATGAGTTGTTTAATCTATCTGACCTTCAACTTAGTATCCGTAGGATGACACCTTTGAAATATTAGGGCCCTTTCTTTTCTGATGTTCTGTGGTTCTACCTAATTTTGTTTTATTGCTTTTATTATTAATAATGGGGAACTACAGTCCACCCAACCCCAAATTAGCCACTAGGGACAGGTAGCAGACTTCTTATAATAATGTCTCTACACAACGCACCATTGCGATCAAAACTTTTAAAAATAAAAATATGCAGCCCTAGCTGATATAAATTTTTTATGACTTAGGAACAATCCCTATATACTAATAGTTGTAACTAATATTTATATAGTCTTTCTATGTTTCAAGCTCTGTTCTGAGTACTATGCATGCCTTTGTACCAACCAGATTTAGGTACTAATATTATTATAATCTCCATTTTACAGATCGGGGAGCTGTGGAACAGAGAGGTTAAGTAACTTTTTCAAAGTCACGTAGATGGTGAATGGTGGAGTTGGGATTTGAACTTAGACAACCTGCCTCTGGATTCCAAGCTCGTAACTCCTATACCAGGCTACTTCTCAAATACCCACATCTGTCCCTTTCACTACATACAAATCACAGAGGCCCTCCTGTGTCTGCTGCTAACATTCACTATTGTAAACAAAAGTTTGACCTTTTAAACATCTGAGCATGTAGAACTGCAGTAAGAGAAGCTTCCCAGTAGGGCTAGCCTGCTCGTATTGCGGCTACCTGTCAAAATTTCTTTTCTAACTCTTTAATCTTTAAAACATGTTATAGGGATTTAAACTTTATTAAGATTCATGCTATTTTTAAAGTGCCGTTGAGAGCGCTAAATTGTGGTTAGTCATTTACAAATCAGTGGAAAATGACTTAATCAGGTTGCTTTCCTTCCAAAGCTGGAGATCAGTTGCATTGAGGGGACTGAGCATTCGAGTGGGAGGGGCTGGTGGATGAGGAGAATTGATGCCTACGACTCTAGGTGTCTGAATAAATCTGGACAGTGTCCTACAGGGGGGTCTTAGGATTACTGTGAGGCCTCTGATGGGGAGAGAGAAACTAGGCAACCATGAGTAAGTTCAGGAAAGAAAGTGGGGAGGTACAGTGTAACATCATCCATTATGAAACCTACCTAGACTGAGTGAAGTAAGTCAGGCAGAGAAAGACAAATATCATATGATATCGCTTATATGTGGAATCTAAAAAAAGGCTACATATGAACTTATCTACAAAACAGAAATAGAGTCACAGATGTAGAAAACAAACTTATGGTTACCAGGAGGTAATGGGCTGGGGTGGGGGGAGGGATAAATTGGGAGATTGGGATTGACATATACACAGTACTATATATAAAATAGATAACTAATAAGGACCTACTGTGTAGCATAGGGAACTCTACTCAATACTCTGTAATGGCCTATATGGGAAAATAATCGAAAAAAACAGTGGATATATGTATATGTATAACTGATTTACTTTGCTGTACACCCGAAGCTAACACAACATTGTAAATCAACTATACTCCAATAAAAATGAAAAACAAAACAAAACAAAAACCTACCCAGGGCCAGTCCTGAGTCCAAGAAAGGGAGAGGTGAATATCTAATTATCCTCTTTCTTCTTGTTCTTTGGTCTCTCCTCCTCTCCCCACATTGCTGTTCTCAAAAGTCAGTGCCAAGACAAGTAGTTTGAACGGGAGAGTGAAGCACAACAGGAGTTAAGTAGTCGCTATGTGTGCCTGTGTGTTATTGTGTGTGTGTGTGTGTGTGTGTGTGTGTGTGTGTATGTGTGAGATCGTGGGGCAGGAATGGTGGTGGAAGCTAACTGAAGTTTAGATTTTTGTTTTATATTTTTCAAAAAATGTATGTTGTGAATAACAGTTGGCTTACCAACACAGTTTTGGAAGACAGCCTATAAAAACCTAATAATAATAACAGCAACAACTTAATAATATAAAACCTACTATTATTGTCTCACTTAATGAAGCTGTTTATTTTGGCCCCTGATGACACTTGGCCTCCGTTAGTTCAGTCTCCAGGAATATGCGTTGACTTTGCCTACAGACTTGATTTATTTATTTTTAAATCATCTATCTATCTATTTTAGTGCAGTTTTAGGTTCACAGCAAAGTTGAGAAAAAGGTACTGCCTGCAGACGTTTTGCTTCCTTTCTTTTCTGCTACACTGTTTCCTTTGAGGAGTGTAACAGAATAATTATTATTTTCTTCTTTTTCACGGTGTCCATATTTCTGTCCCCTCCCTCAGCTTCTTCCTCTCTGCTTCTTCCTTTTTCCCATCTAACTCTCTGTCTCACAAAATATCTGATGATATTTTCTTGATTTAGCTAACAAATAAACAGAACTTCCAGGCTTTTGTTTAATTAATAATGAAAATTACTAGAAGGAACAATCAGCATAAAAATAAAACCTGATAATGGTGTAAATTGCACTCCCCCAAATTTGGTTTTGAATAAAATTGACGGAAGAATGCTATCTTCTTGACAAAATATAAATCTTCAACATTTGAACCAGAGAAATGGAACTTGGTGGGAATGTTGATCTTAAAAGAGAACTCACAAGGTGTTTGAAATGGACAAAAATGGATAAATGAATCAAATTATCATAATATAATTTTAATAAAAGTGAGTTGATCCTAGTGAAAATAATTTCAGTGAAATAAGAATGAAAATGGGAAACAGAGTAGTTTGTGCTATGTAAGAAATTGATAAAGGAGTTTAATCAACTCAGTTGGGTTCACTCCTCAAAATTCTTTAATGATAAAAATTCATCAGTAGTGACAAAATTCTGTTTAAAAATGCTTGTTTTCAGCATTGTTATGTTCAAAATGTTGGAACAAAATGACAGAGTAAAAGCAGCAGGGGTAAATATACTAATCCCTTCATTTAATCCTCATAGCTCTACAAATTAGGTGGTATTAGCTTATAGTACAGAGAAGTAGTTGAGGCCCAAAGAGTTTAAAAAGTTGGAAACGGCTTGGACCAGGTATCTGATTTATATACTTCATAATGATGAGGATACCAGTACTTTTTTTATGGTATCTATCTGGAAAGAGTAAAACGGTTTGGATATAAAAGTATTTTACTACATGGAAAAATCTGGCTCTGTTAAATTCTAAATATAGTATCACGGTCATAAGTTTGATATTCTAATGAAAATTCTAATAACCTATTCAATCAGTTTTGCAGATAGGTTAAGAAAATTATTAACCTGAATTTCTTCTCCTCCATCACAGTAACTATGATCATGCAATTCGATCATGGTAAGAATCAGTAGTTTGAAAGATGGATGAAATTAGTGTCTCCCATGTGTTAGGCACTGGGAACTAAGTTTAAATATCAAAGTTACCTTCCAATTCTGGACGTATTTGTACACTTTTGGCCTGGGGCTTCATGAGACTCATTCTTACCTTGGTTTTAAGAGATCTGAGATTTCTAATAAAATAGTCTTATAATCTAAATCAGTGCCCAGGTAGTGGTTTATTGATGACTGTCCAAGCCAATGATTACAAAACAGGAGAGGAGATACTTTGCCGGCCACTTCTGACACTGCTCTCCCTCTCCCACCGCCCCTCCTCTTCCCCACTTCGCAATTACCCAGCAAGAGCCTCTAAGTTGATGTTCCGAGAAAGTTTGAAATAAGCCAAGCTCCTTCTTGGCAGTTTCTTTGCTTCCCTCCTAAGCCCTTTTCCACCTCCTAGTTCTCTCTGTAGGTCTCTTGGCATATTTGAAAGTTCCTAAACCCACTCT
Organism: Stenella coeruleoalba; assembly: GCF_951394435.1. Classification (NCBI taxonomy): domain Eukaryota; kingdom Metazoa; phylum Chordata; class Mammalia; order Artiodactyla; family Delphinidae; genus Stenella; species Stenella coeruleoalba. Next base: position 48,540,826 of record NC_137160.1, read on the forward strand.
GGGACGTCCTTTACATCATTCTGTACTCTAGAGGTTCAGGGACCCCCTTCTTATACTTATCCTCTGCCCCTGGCAGACGGCCTGTTCCTTCCATTTGATCTATTTTAGCTAAGTGTTAACAATGTGGTTTTATTTTGCCTTATATTTACTCACCATCTCAAAAATCTTACCACTTAATTATTTTGATTACTTGTTTAATGCTTTTCAGAGCCATGGGCTTCATGAAGGCAGAGATTATATTTTTCTTTGATCATAGTAGTTATTCAGTAAATATTTGTCAAATAACAAATGAACTGCTAATTGGAGCAAATGCATGCTAAGATGTGAATAACCAATATGGTCTTAACCTTCCCAGACTTTTTGTTTTTAATTAGGACTTTTTTTTTTTTAGTGCAGTTTTAGGCTTACAGAAAAATTAAGGGGAAGGTACAGATATTTGCCATATACCCCACCCGCATACATGCATAGCCTCTCCCATTATCAACAGCACTCAACAGTGTGGTCCATTTGTTACAACTGATGAACCTCCACTGACATCATAATCACCCAAAGCCCATCATTTCCATTAGGGTTCACCCTTGCTGTTGCTGTTGTAAATTCTATGGGTTTGGACAAATGTGTAATGGCACGTATCCATCATTATGGTGTCACGCAGAGTAGTTGCACTGTCCGGAAAATCCTCTGTGCTCTGCTTATTCATCCCTCCCTCCCTGCAACCCCTGGCAACCACTGATGTTTTTACCGTCTCTTTTTACTAGTTTTACCGTTTCAAGAATATCATATAGTTTGAATCACACAGTATGTATAGCTTTTGCAGATTGGCTGCTTTCACTTAGTAATATGCAGTTAGGTTCCCCAATGTCTTTTGATGGCTTGATGGCTCATTTTAGTTCTGATTAACGTTCCATTGGATATACCACAGTTTAGTCATCCATTCACCTAGTAGAGGACATCCCGATTGCTTTCAAATTTGGCAGTTATGAATAAAACTGCTGTAAAATCCATGTACAGGTTTTGTATGGACATATGTTTTCAACTCCTTTGGGTCAATACCAAGGAGCATGATTGCTGGATTGTATGCTAAGAATATCTTTAGTTGTGTAAGAAACTGCCACATTGTCTTCGACCGTGGCTGGATTATTCTGCATTTCCACCAGCAATCAGTGGGAGTTCCCGTTGCTCCACAGCCTGCTCAGCATTTGGTGTTGTCAGTGTCCTGATTTCGGCCATTCTAATATCTCCTTCTAATATTTCCATAAGCTAATTGGTGGCCTTTGAGGAGTGTAACAAAGTGGAAAATGATCATTCCTGTATTAGGAGGGAAGTCATTTTGGGATAAGGAGTTCCTAGAAAGGAGTGCTCTATTATAGGAATGTGTAACCCCAGGGGAAGGTGCCTGCCTTAAGCTGTTACCCTTTTGTAAAACAAAAACATTCCATTCTATCTCGGAGCTCCCAGGTTTCCTATAGTTCCCACCGATGTTTTCAGAGCAGGTCTTTGGGAAGGGGGTATAGAAGACTCCCCTGATGTGGGAGTGGAGTAGAGGAAAACTGGGGGGTGGTGGGTGGGCAGACAGAAGTGGTTGTTTACACGTACTCTATAGGGACTTCTAGTCCTGTCTGTTCTTTATAAGGCAAAAGTTATTGTCCATTGTGCTACTATCTCTTCCTTGTTTGTTGACTTAACTAAGGGTTTTATAACCCTAGTAAAAACTTAAAGAGTTTTGGGATGTTTGGTCTGTTGCTCTGTTTGTTTGAAAAAGTCTGCCTCCTTTTCTTTAGTGCTGGTGAGGTCAAATGCTGGAGTCATTCGGCCTAGCAGGGAGTGGGTAATAAGTTATGGTCAGAGTCAGCCACTCTGGGCCTGGCTGTCAGGTACAGGACTCTCAGCAGAGCTGTTTTCCTATAAGCCCATTCTGCTGAGACAAACTTGTAGAGCCCACCTGGTCAGGGGGCCACCATATCGAGACGACATCAGCTTGATCTCTTTGTTGAGTGGTTTTTAAATCAAAAAATTTTTAAAGAAGTAAAAAATAAATACACACGTGTGTGTATGTGTAAATATGTATGTGTATATGTGTGTGTATGTGTGTGTGTGTGCGCGTGTGTGTATAGAGAGAGGGAGCGCGGGAAAAAGAGGAGAGAAGAGAGAAGGAAAAGGGGAGGGGGAGGTGGGAAGAAACTGGGAGAAGGCAGGAGGGCAGAGGGGTTGGATAGAAGGAGGAGGTGATCATACACATTCTTTTGGCTTTTTTTGTTTCTCCTCCTACCTGTTCATAAATGCAGGAAAAGTGAAATATATGTTGTGACTAGACAATTTGAGATGATGAAGCCATGCACTGAATAGGCAAAGCCTTATTAGGCCCCTTCCATGCGCTAAGCATACTGTGTGATGAGGATGGCGAATAGTAGAAAACTGTGAAATTAAGCAGGGAGGGAACTCTGCTCAATATTAGGTAACAACCTAAATGGGAAGAGAATTTGAAAAGCAATCGATCCATGTTTACGTATAACTGAATCACTTTCCTGTACACGGGAAGCTGACACAACATTGTTAACCAACTATACTCCAATATAAAATACAAAGTTAAAAAAATTTTTAAATAGAAAAAAAAATTAGGCAGGGAATCAGTGTCATTTATGCTGAGGTACAGGGTACCTTTGGAACACAAAGGAAGGTGCCGTTCAGAGTAGGGTTTCAGCGCTGAGCTTTAAAGCTCGTCCTCTAGCTACTGCTGATAAATAGGCAAAGAATTTAGTTAATTACAAAACATATTAACTCACTTGCCCCAAAGTTTCTGTTTTGCTAGTAAGCAGAGGCACGGTGATGCAACTAATGTTAGACCAAATTCACCTTGACTCTGGAGATGAATTCCCGGAGACCCAAACTTCTTCTCGGACCCCCGCATTCACACTGTAACAACTGCACTAACCCTCTAGAAGGCCAGAAACTCACAGACAAAAGCAGAAGAATCTTGCTGAATAATGTATCCTGGATAAAAGGTTTCCAGGTTTCAGTATTTCACTCTGTTGAAATTGTGCCTTAATAATAAAAATGGTTATATATTATTTATAAAGTAATGGTTATGTTTTAGCTGAACTTGGGTGACCTGTGTTTCCTTCCTAGACTTCTTGTGCAGTTTTACTCTCCATGTGCTTCAATATTTTTATTTGTACCTATGAATCTCATGGGGGTTTTGAAGATTGGAGAGATAACATAGCATCGGTAAAGTATTTCAAGCATTGAGGAGTTGCACTACATATATATATATGATGCAGGAGTAATGATAATTGTAGGAAAACCAGTTCTTTGAGAAACATGCCAAAAAGTACAAAGTTTTGTGATAGAATTTTAGCAATAGGAATAATAGTTATAATTTATTGGAAACTTACTATGTGCTAGGCATACTACATTCTGTGTTCTCAGTGCATGTTTAAAAGAAACCCAGGAGGGCTTCCCTGGTGGTGCAGTGGTTGAGAGTCCGCCTGCCAATGCGGGGGACGCGGGTTCGCGCCCCGGTCTGGGAAGATCCCACATGCCAGGGAGCGGCTGGGCCCGTGAACCGTGGCCGCTGAGCCTGCGCGTCCGGAGCCTGTGCTCCGCAATGGGAGAGGCCACAACAGTGAGAGGCCCGCGTACCGCAAAAAAAGAAAAAAAAAAAAAAGAAACCCAGGAGTTTTTCAAATGAAGATGCTGAGCCTCTGAAGAAAAGGTTGAGTATCCTAAGGCTGTCTTCCTCCACGTTCCACGCTCCTAGCTTCCATATAGCACAGGCCCTTTCCACGTGATGCTGCCTGTCCTTCTCAGTGCTGACTGCAGCCCTGATGGGTGCTAAACACTTACTAACATCAGCTTCCTAAATCTTCCCAACCAGCCTTAGGAGAGGTAGGTATTGATTTTGTTCTGTGTTTTCCATTTTATCTATGAGGCATATTTATCTAACATGGTCACACAGTAGATAAGTGGCAGAACTTGGATTTGAACCCTGGATGTGTCTGACCCAGAAGACTCTGGCATTTACCATTGTGTTCTGCTGTCTCTGAACCGAAATCAGTTCACGCTCAGAAACTTTCCGTAGTTTCCTGAGGCTCTCAGAATGAACTTCAGAGTGCTTTCTGTGCTCCACGCTTCCTCTGTCATTTGCCTGAGCCGAGATTCACAGCCCTACCACTAGCTCCAGCCCCACTTGTGCACAGTTCCTTGAACTAACCAAGCACTTTCCTCCCCAACCTGTTCCCCTGTGCTATGCTTTCTGTCTGGAGTCAACCCCTTCCTCTCACCTCTTCTCCCTCCTTGTTTAAGGGACCGGTCCTCCAGGGGGGCCTTCCTGGAGCCCGCATCTAGGTGTGTCCACGGCGACGTTCTCTCAGAACACCTGTTGTGTAATATCTGTCTTCCGACTACCCTGTAAGCTCCGTCAAGTCTGCAATCCTGCTGTATTGACGGCTGTGTTCCCAGTCCCTGGCACATAACAGGCACTCAACAAATCGCTGTTGTGCATGTATGGAAGGAAGGAATGGTCTTGATTCTATTTTGCCTGGACCCCTGGCTTTGTTTTCCCATTTCTGCGTCTTTGTTTTTCACTCTACTCCCGTCAGCCCTGTAGTCATCTCTGCTTCTGGAAGTTTGTGTCCAGGGTGTCCTCTTCAGCTACTTTGGGGATGACCTAATCTGATGCCCTGTTAGATATGAGCCCCTTGGGTGCAGAAGAGTGTACATATTGGTTGGATTGAAGCAAATTGATATCATAACTCAGTCTTAAGAAGGTTTATTTCACAAGGGTCACAAGAATTGAATCAAAGGGCTGCTTCAAAAGTTTCTTTTCTGCTCAATTACAAATCCAAACTTGGTTGAGACCTTAGCTAGAATGGGCCAATTTAAAATCAGCTCATGGTTTGATCCTTCCCCGAGGAGGAGTAACCTGCCTTTCAGGCGTCCCTCACGGAACCCCCGGGCTGCAGAGGAAGATAGAGCAATAGACTGGCTCTACTTTTAGTGTGGACTTTGCAGGCGGCCCTGTTGTTGATAATAGCTTGGGAACGGAGAGCTCAGGTGCTGCATTTGAACTGCATGGATTCAAATCTTCTACTACATACTGACTCTCACACACATATGGGGCCTGAGTTTCCTCATCTGTAAAACCTCATGGATTTTTGTGAAGCATAAATGACTTGACATATGTAAAGCACGTAGCAGGGTGCCTGGCGCATTGTAATTAGCCAGTAAATGATAGCTATTATTTCTATTATAATGTTTTATACCTAAGCAGTACTTGGTGTCTGCAGAGCATTTTCATCTATTGTATTGTATTATAGTAGATGGGCAGGCAGTCCCTGGGAAGCCCACATAGGTGGTCATCTTTTGTAGATAAAGAGGTGGCCTGTCTCCAGGGTCATTTTTGTAATTCTTAGTCTTAAATCTCGTTTTTCTTCAGAAGACTCCACAGGGTTATGGAAGCAGAAGGTAGATAAGCTGATGGGTCAACAGGCGCTCCTCTAGCTGGCATGGGATTCCTCCGTATGGTCTATTCCCAGTGTTGTTTCACTTAGTTAGAATTTCCTCCAGCATTGAGGCTTCCCACACGTTTCTCGGGAAGCTGTTCTTTTAACATATTGCCATTAGGATTTTTTTTTTTTTCTTGAGATAAAACCTGAATTTTCCTTTGCTTAATTTAATCCCTCTTCACATACACCTCGGACCTCTTTAAATAATTCTTTTCCCTCCTTGCCATTTGCACCTTTCAGTTGCTTGTAGAGAGTTGTCATAGCTCCCTTTGGGCCTAATCCTATCACTGTAATTCATGTTGGGCAAGCTGTACATTTTGTATTAGTCTGTGGGCATATTCTGAGAATGCTCTCTTGCTGGAATAAAGGCAATTCTCCCGTGGTATCATCCAAACCTTATCATCAATAACAGCTACTAAACGTGAAACAAAGCAAGTGACTTTTTGAGAAAATAGGAAGATGATGAACAGGAAGACGTTGTTTACCTCTTTATATTATTATTCTTATCAATTATGAGGGTGCACTTGATATAAATAATTAAATATGTAGTTGTCTTTATTTAATCTGTAATCTATATGTATAGAAAGGGATACTACACAGATAGCTCCAAATAACACACAGACTGAAAGACATTTAGGTTTTAAGTGTGAAGGAGTGTGTGTGTGTGTGTGTGTATGTGTGTGTGTGTGTCTATGTGTTCAATGTTCTGAGAGTTTATCCAACATATTGAAGAGGAAAGTGAGAAAACTAAATTTAAGAGAAACTGGAAGTTGATGGGCTGCACCCATCATAATGGGATATGAGTTTCTTTCTAAGTCTCTAAGGCCATGGTTCTTCAGAAACATGAGCCGGCCTTTCCGATTAAAAGAGATATAAAGAATTTTGAAATATACATTTGATCAGCTACAAGCATCTCTGGCAACTTGGAAAGTGTTTTCCAGGGAAGAGAAGTTTCCATAACCACTGCTGCTAGATCAGGATATAATAAATTCCTAGGAAGCCTTCCCGTTGGCTTTGGGGGCTCAATGTAGTCACTGGCAGGCCAAAGAGAGCAGAAAATATCACTTGTGAATGAATTTCTGACTCTCAGGCAGCAAGTCCTCCACTTTGAGACAGTCATAGAATTTTAGAACTTCCCAGACAGAAAACAGTATAGAAACGTAGTCCCTCCTGATTTTACCAAGAAAGCAAAACCAAGGTTCAAACAGTAAGTGATGTATTTAAGATCACAGAGGAAGTTGCGGGCAGACGTGTTGTTTGAATCCAAGCATCCTTTCCTCGTGCAGAGGGCTCTTTACTAAAGCTCGCTCATGGCTTGATACTCACATTCAGCTTAAAAGCCCATCCTGACAAATCAATTGAACAATGGGCTGAAATGGATATCAACTAAACGCTCTTTTTGAAAACAGATCTTTTTAATCATGATAAGATTTGAGCTAAATGAAAGAACTTAGATATTACTTAAATTAATTATCAATTCTGTTTTCCTCAAGGCAACAGAAGTTCCTAAAACAATGAGTCCAAGTGTTTACCCTGGCAGCTACCCCCTCCCCCAATGATCGCCTGTAACCTCCCTCTTTAGCCTCATTTCTTATCAGTCTTTTCTCATCACTATGTCTTTCCTTGGGCTTTTTATTAGTTCACCCAGAATGTTCCTTTTAAAAAACTGTATCTGTGGTGCCTCTAGGAAAGCATCTTTCCCATGGCCGCCTTCTGAACTCAACCCAATGGCATGCTCAATATTTCTGAAACATTTGACCACTTGTCTTTCTCTGAGACCCTGTATACCTTGTTCCACCATCCGTGAGCTCAGTTCTCTTCCTTCAGCTTCGTTCATGTTTATATTTCCCACCCAGCACTGCTCTTCTTCGGACCTCTGCTCTTTCTACTTCCTTGGATCGCCCCATTTCCTCACAGAGGACTCTGGAGTAAGAGCCTTTTCAGCATCATCTGGCCTCTGGGATCCTCCTCCTGCACTTTGCCCCTGTAGGGAGCCTCTTTGCAGCTGTTCAAGTCTCAAGGGTAGACTCAGAAACCCTACTTCTCTCAGAAGCCCGTCTGAAGTGCTCCACTTTGAACGCAGCTGCACACCCCAACCTGACATAGTCTGTCCCATCTTTGAATTTCCACTGGGCTGCTTTTTTTTTTTTTTTTTTTGCGGTACACGGGCCTCTCACTGTTGTGGCCTCTCCCATCGTGGAGCACAGGCTCCGGACGCACAGGCCCAGCGGCCATGGCTCACGGGCCCAGCCGCTCCGCGGCATGTGGGATCCTCCCGGACCGGGGAACGAACCCGTGTCCCCTGCATCGGCAGGCAGACTCTCAACCACTGCGCCACCAGGGAAGCCCATCCCCTGGGCTTCTTTTAAGGCACATATGTTTTTCTTTGCATCATAGTTGCATATGTTTTTCATCTCTGCTAAATTAAAAAAAAAAATTACCTGTAGTAAAGTATACATAACATAAAATGTTACTATCTTAACCATTTTTAAGTGTACAGGTCAGCAGTGTACATTCACATTGTTGTGCAGCCAATCTTCAGGGCTCTTTTCATCTTGCAAAAACTGAAACTCAATGGCCATTAAACAACTACTCCCCCTCCCCCTCCCCCCAGCCCCTGGCAACCACCCTTCTGCTTTCTGTGTCTTTAACTTGACTGCTCTAGGTGCCTCATATTCATCATCAGTTCTGGTTAGAAGCAATACAAAGAATTTTGAAACAGACAGGTGCTCATCTACAAGCGTCTCTGACAACTTGGAAAGTGTTTTCAAGTGGAATCATAAAATATTTGTCCTTTCGTCACCGGCTTATTTTCACTTACCGTAACGTCCTCGAGATTCCTCTGTGGTGGAGCATATTGCACGCTTTTCTCCTTGTTAAAGACTGAATAATATTCCGTTGTATATGTATACCATGTTTCCTTTATCCATTCATTTGTTGATAGACATTTAGGTTGCTTCCACCTCTTGGCTATTGTGAGGAATACTGCAATGAACGTGCGTGTGCAAACATCTCTTCCAGACCCTGCTTTTAGTTCTTTTGAGTCTATGCCCAGAAATGGCATTAGCTGGAACATACGGTTAACTTGACTAAATTTTGAGCTTATAGTGTATTATGATCCTTGAGAATGAGGACGGAGTCATTCTCATCTTTGTATCTTCTGAGCATCTATCACAGTGTCTTATAGGTAATAGGCATTCAGGAGGTGTTTGTTGAATGACTCAACGAGTGAAGGAAGCAAATTGTTCTTAATATTGCATATGAATGACGTGTAGATTGAAATATTTACTTGGTTTGTATCAGAAGTCAAATGGCAGGGAAAGGGTATATATAAATACATTTTTTTTTTAATCTGCAAAAATAAGAACCCAAGAGCACTGTATACATTCTTAGGGAGAAACTATATTGGTAGTTTTGTGATAGGCGGTTGCAGCTTTATACAAATTTGAAGAAAAATTGTTAAACTTTCCACCTTCCTTTTTACTCTGTGTATAAAGAGCTATAACCCATTAACTACTAAAAGTCACAATTGTTTCCAGATTAGTGAAAGTAGCCGTTACAAAAATGATTGTAAAATGTTAAGTAATGGCAAACAGGTTCATGCTCTGTGTAATGATCAGACAACTGGAGTAAAAGCAGCAATTATGTGCTCCTGGACCACACTGGGGGTGAAAGCAAGAAAAGCAGACACCCTGACTGCATATTATGAAAAAGGCAATGCTTTATATTTACTTTGCCCTTAAAAGTTTGAATGATCTGGCTAACAGAAGTAGACAATACCCACGGTTTGGAATACATTACAATGGCACATACAGTAAGACAAATTGCTATTTTATAGGCTTGCCACAATGTAGTAAATGTATACTTCTGGCTTGATTCATAATAAATTTGCATAACATTTGCTGGGGGTTTTCATTGTTGGGAGTTCATTCCTTTCAGCCTCTTTCTTAAGGGTGGCGCCACTCCATTATATAAGTGCAGGGGTCTTCATATGAAAAGAAAGGGGAGAGTGGGGAAGAAATCCAGCGACAAAGGTCTGCACCCGCCCCCAGCAGAAAACAGCTGGTATCAATTAAGATTCAAAGAAAAGTCCATTTTTACAATGGGATAGTGGTGTGTAGAACAGGTCCATTCCACTTCTTATTTTGCTTCTTTCTTTGGTGTCTCTGAGAGCTCCAGGCTCAGATCCACTGCTTGGGGGTACAGGGGAAGTTGGGAGCCAGGAACACCGTATTCATTCAGATTGGGTTTGTAGAAAGTACCTCTCGATCCAAATGTAAATTATCAGGGAGAAAAACCTGTAAATTATCCACAACCACAAATCCACCAGCATCTGCCAAGAAGAAGCTTAATTGGTTTTATGAGCATCAGGCTATAGGTAAGTGAGACTTTGATTAAGAAGTTGTGGACAGCTGTCTGGGTGCAAGTTGATGGATATACTGCTGTTATATTACCAGGGAACATCTTCTACCTGTTTGATTTTGTTCGGCCCTTCAAGATGGGATTTGAAACACATTAATTTAGGTAGGGTACATGTTTTCATCTTTAAGACAAAATAAGTACATATCAGTACTGAATTACTTCTGTTGCGTTTACATCGCTTTATTGATTTTGTTGCATGGTGCAGACAGCCCTTACAGTCCCACAGTTATTCGCCACTGTCCACGTCTGCTGGTGAAGTAGACATAGACTCTAGAACCCAAAATGAAGCACGTCAATTATGATTATGGGACTTCAGGTAAAGAACTTAATTCCTCTGGGCTGAAAAACGTGTGCTGAACAAGCTGATTGGTGATGCTGCTTCCAGCTGTAAACGTCTACTTCTTTCTGTGATAGTATCATACCATGTGAATAGATTGCTGGACCACCACACAGTCAAAGTAACTAAAGAGTCAGAGTGAGGATTTGAGTTCATGTTATGTGTGAAAACTAGCCAAAGAGAAGCGTAAGGTGCTTGAAAATCGCTGTCCTACACACATGTGCTATTGAACTCTTTGGAGGTGTAGTCCAAGCCAATACCGTGCCCTGTGGTGCCCTCAATACTGATTTCCTACCTTTTAGAGGATTTCCTACTTTTTTAGAGGATCTGTATTCCTTTAGAGGATCTGAGCAAATTATTTGCTGATCATTCCTTATTAGCCACATTATTTTTAGTATCCGAAATGCTGGATCAGTTTAACTTTGACTTAAGACAGTTTCGTGGCATATTGGCAAATACGTTACTTTGGAAGAACAAAATCTAAACAGAAACATGCCTTTGCCCGTGACATATGGCATCTTTTCATTTTTAAAAAAGTTAAAATCCCAAGTACTATATATAGACATCTTTGGGCACCCTAACTTTTTTGAAGTTGATGAGGAAGAGAAAATAGACTCAGTTTGCTCCAGAGAAGGTAAAATCAGTGTCACAAAAGTCATAAGTCTACTGCTTTTAAGTCCTAATTGTTTCCCCCAGTTCTGAACATGATATCCTGCCTTCAAGATCGCTAATGTCTCAAGAATTTGGTAGTGCTAAGAAATGGAAATAGAGTGGTGGTTTATACTTCAGCTATGAGGGGCCCACTCAGAAAGGGCCGATGCCAGGGACCAACATAGTAATTTGTAGAAATATAGCTTCTTGGAATTATTGGGTTCAAAAGGAAAATTCTTTTCTGACTTTTTGTAAGTGTTTTCCTGTTATCATAAGAGGTCTATGGATTTGATTTACGAGCAAGTAGTGCTGTAAATAATAAAATAATAAAATGGCATGTCAGCAAGGGATAAAGACTCACTTACAGAAGTTAAAGTGAAATTAAATAACTCCCGAGTCCACTTATAAAAGTGCCTGTTGTTCTCAGCTCAGGAGCAGTCAAATGACAGTAAATACTGTGTTAAGAAAGTCAGTTTGTCTTACGGATCAGGTTTTTATAAATGCTCAAAATGGAATCAGCACACCCCCTTTTCCCCACGCTGATTTTTGTTTATCCTTGCAACATATTTTGAAAGCTCTGCTCTGCTGTTTAAGCTAGTAGGAGGCACGGGCACTTGCACAGCATTTAAAACTCAGGTATAAAGCATTTCAAGTACATTATGGATGTGCTGTGGGGTTTGAAGTTAATGGGAATGTCAGGCCAAAGTGGGGAGAACTTTATAAGACGCTGAAAAAGAAGCTCCTATGCTGTTTGCTATGAGAATAAAGGAAAGAGAACAGAAGAGAAGCAATTTTGTCTTCTTCAGATGTATCCAGGGAAAACACCTTGTCTTAAAGACAGAAATGACTGGAAGGTCATTTTCTAGTATGTGTTACTTTGTGATCCAGGTTGCTTTGTTCGAGAAAAAATATATATATTGGTAAATAAGTTGCAATGCAGTCCTCTGTATTTTTCCATGAAGTATTAGACCTTTGTATAATATGTGCATAATTTTTATGAATCAGAACCTGTATCATAAATAAAGTGTTAATTTGTAGACACATTTTAACTGTGGAGCAGATGGAAAAATAGGAATGTGTTAGAAAACTAGGTATTTGCAGAAGCTAATGAAGTTAATTGGTCTCATTTGACTACCTTATTTTCCCAAACCCCCTAAAGACTGGGCTTTTTTATTTCTTTAATTAAAAATGAGTTTGGTATGTTAATATTTTAACCTTTCATTTTTTCCTAGTTTTCCATATAAATGCCTTATTTATAGAGCCACCCTTAGGAGTCCAGTACTAGTAAGAACATTAGTAAGCCGCAAGCAGTGAGAAGGGTACTGATGCTATACAAAAGCTATTAGCCTCATACAATGGGATAATATGGGCTTTTACACCTTATTATTACTTCCCTGTCCTGTTTTCTTTTGATTACATAGAGAAAGAGCTATTTTCCTCTAGCCTGAAAATGGTACAAGTAAAAATACATAAAATCATGATTGTTGAGTGGAATTTAATTTTTAAATATCAATACTTGAACATGTTTTGATTGGTTAAATTACATGGTAAACTCCCATTGAAATATCAACAGTGTGAAATCAGAGAAATCACAGCCCTGAGCTAATCAATACCATGTGTGTAGATAATTTTCCCTGAATTATTCCTTGTATAAGGAAAAGTTAAAAAGCAAAATATTAGCTATTCACCAAAGAGTGCTTTTTAATTAGGGCTTTATGTTTCGGCTGCCACTTTGGACCATATAGTGAACATTCAGTGTTCTGTTGCGTGCTGCAAAGAATTCTGGGACATCGTTTCTCTAATGTCATCACTAACATATTGCGTTTGTATTGATTGTCTATGATTTCCGTATACGGATGATTGAGTTTGCACAAACTACTTAGGGTTTCAAAGGATTTGGATAATGTTACACTGTAGGGCTGAAAAAAATCTCTTTGAATATTGTATCGCAAAGGGAGAAAGACATAGTTTTAGTGCATTTATTAGGCCCTTGCTGTAGAAATAGGAACAATAAACCATCTTTTTTTAGTTAAGAGATCTTGGAAAGGGTGACTAATAAATCCTGGGTTTAAGAAGAGTGGTACGTGCTGCAGTGCCGAAGTTGTTTATTCATCTGGAATGTATTAGAATCTTGATTAATAAGAAGACATCTGAGGTTTTACATAAAAAGCAGATTGGGCGTTCTGGCAAATAGAAATGGAAAGGGGGGAAGAAAAGCCAGTTTCATCAAATGCTATTGTTTCCTTTTGACCAAGCATTGCTATTCCTAACAGTTCAAAGCAAACCGACATTTTCCCCCTCTATGAAACTGCAATATAGAATTAAAATCTGTAGCACTGGGAGCAGTTAGGTCCCTTTAAAGTCCTATATTCAAAATAGTTTTATATTTACCCTCCTCCTTCCAGAAGACCCAAGTAGAAGAAAAAAAAACCCTCAGTTATGTCATGTTTGGTTTACATGACATCAAACATGAATATCTGCAAATCTAAAATTTAACAGTTCATACAGTATATTTTCATATTTAATACATTTTTTGAACTTTTCACTTCAGAATCCCTTACTCTCATAATTACTTTTAACCAAATGGAAGCACAATGATTTCTGCCTAAGACGCCTCGCCTTAAATTTCAAAATGGCCAAACAGTCGCTATTGGAATAGGGCATGGAAATTATGGTGTTCGAGGGAAATCAAAATCAAAGCCTGTAAAATTTGTATAATTCACATATCAACAGCATGGTTTCCTGAATGCCAGGGCATTTTACAGAAGGGAGTGATAAGATCAGAGCTCACTGTTTAGAAGATAACATGTTTGGTAGCTAGTTTCTGAAGAATCTGGCACGCACACAGACATTAATCTCTAAGGCCAATAGGTGAAAGATTGTTACAGTCTTTGCTGAAGGCATAGAGCGGTCGTTCTTATGGGCGTGAAAGGAACAAATGCTGACTAACTTTAAAATACCACAGTTTTAAAGAAGCGGGGCCCCAAATAGGGAAAAATAGCTTACTTCAGATCCGTTCCACAGTAGAATTTGGCAAACAAATCTCCAATGGTAATTTATATATCTGGTGTTGGACACTTGCTGAAAGCTGAGGGGTGACTATTTTTGGCTACCCAGTCACAATTCTACAATAGATTCTAGAAGCAAAGACTTGCTTAGTAGGAAGAAGAATTAATGGAATATGTAACTAAAAGAGCAATGGCCAAATGGAAAATGATTGAAGGATGAAATCCCTTAACAGTCATCCGCAGAGTTAAATTTATGTAGTCAGAGTTAGAATATAGTTTGTTTCAGAATGTAATTACCAGCCTCTACACCCTACCCCTACCCCAAAGTGTGATATTTCAGTCAGTTTTAGGCAGACTCTAATTCTTTTATTTCTGCAAAGACAGCAGATGGCAAAAGCAAAGAAATATGATGTCATAAATATTTCTTCTTAGTATATTAGAGAGGGTGGTCAATACATTTTAGGACAATGCTATATTACAGGGGCTGGCAAACTTTAACTGTAAAAGTCAAGATAGTCATTATTTTAGGTTCTGTGGGCCATTAAGGCTTCTGTCACAAGTAGTCACCTCTGCCATATTGAGCAACTCATGCTCCTATGTAAATGTATGAATATGGTTGTGTTCCAGTAAAACTTTATGTACAAAAACAGATGCATTTAGCTTGCAAGCCTAGTTTGCCAGACCCTCCTAAAATATATTGATTAATTTAAATTAAGCTTAATGTAAATTAAGCATTTAATAGGTGTTCAATAAGTGTTGGTGATTATAACTTGGATTTTAGAGAACGCTTGTAACACTTGTAACATTATCCATATAAGACAGAAGAAAATTTGTGGACGTGTGCCAATGCCCACAGGACCTTACATATTTATACTCTGTTATTAATGGCTAATTATTGGAGTAAGTAAGTGGGAGAGGTATGTAAAGGTTATACAGAGTTCTTTTTTTAACACAAAGTTTGTCCTTTTATTTTTTAAATTAATTAATTATTTTTTTTGCCACGCAGCATGCGGGATCTTAGTTCCCCTACCAAGGATTGAACCCATGCCCCCTGCAGTGGAAGCTCAGAGCCCTAACCACTGGACCGACAGGGAATTCCTCAAAGTTCTTTATCTAGTTAAAATTAGAAAAGTATACAGTATAAAGAGATTGTTGTGGATATCAGTATGGCTTTCCAAAAAATCTGTGCTCACTCAAATTATTTCTATTATTTTTTGCTTCATTTTTATAACTTTGTTTGTTTTTTAATTTTTGGCCACACCTTGCGTAATGCGAGATCTTAGTTCCTCGCCCCATCAAACCCATGCCCCCTGCATTGGAAGACGGAGTCTTAACCACTGGACCGCCAGGGAAGTTCCTGAACTCAAATTATTTAGAAAACCATAAAGGTATCTTTCCCTAAAAGTCCAGATGGAGAAGTTTACATTTTAAAATGGCCACTACATAATTGATAACATCACAGTATACATTCCTTATTGCAAAGACTTTTCCAGAAGATCCAGGACAGAAAGGAATGTTAACACAGAATTGAACTGTTCGTGCTTCAGTATTCTGTAGTTGTCATTTTTGCCTGTATTCTTACTAGACAGTGTTTCATTGGCATATACTGTATTTTAGGTTCAAACTTGTTGTTGACCTTGCATCAGTAGGACATACATGTAAAGCTCCCTACTTTTTATAGGGGTGACTGCTTTGTTCTAATCTAACCAGCTAGAGTCTTCTTTTGACCTCCCTGTGACACGTGCATGTGTGTGTGTGTGTGTGTGTGTGCATGTGTGTACAGTTTCAAGATAGCTGGCTTTAATTAGAAAGGAAGTCTGTGACACTGAAATGGAGTACAGTTGTTTCTTACAAATGGGGTTCGAAACTATGACCTTATCCTTCTTGCAGTCAGTTGAACTAACCAGTCATGTAGTGACAATAGCAGGATAAATGGCAGGGAATTAGGAGGAATAGACAACACAGGGATTTCTCCTTCACTAGTCATGCACGATTAGTCACTGAATCTTTTGGATCTCTTTTTCTAAACAAGTGAGTGCATCCCCTCCACTCTACCACCAGGGCCAGTTTTTTGGATTTGGTTTTTCCATCTCTTACCTGGGCCATTGCCGTAGCCTCAGAAGTATACTCCCTGCCTCTTGCCTTCGTCCAGTCCCTCCCAATCCAGAGGGCTCTGATGGAGTCCCATCTCTGATGGCTAAAGTCCTTTCACAGCTCTCTGTGCTTCCAAATCAACTCCAGGCTCTTAGCTTGATAGGCAAGTCTGTCATGAGCTGGGTCCTGGCTCTGTATGGAGCAATGTCTTCTGCCACTTCTTCCCACAAACTCTATGCTCTAGTCCAGATCCTGCCTGCCTGTTAACATCCCCTAGGAAACTTTAAAAAATACTGATCTAAACCTCATCCCCAGCCCAATATAACTAGAATTTCTGGGCGATGGGATACAGGCCTCAGATTTTTTTTTTTTTTAATATCTCCAGGTGATTTTAATGCACAGCCAAGTCTGAGTTCTTCTATGTAGTCATTTGACACCAGTATTGGCTCCCTGATAACAGTTTTTTCTTTTGTACATACGATTCTGGATGTATGTACAGTTCTGCCTGGAATGCACTTTTCTATACCTGGAAAGCCCCTGATTATTTTTTTAGGGTCCAGCTCCACAGATCCTTGGGTGGCCTTTCTACATCCTCCGAGACGTAGTTGGCCCTTCCTCCGCGGAGCCCCCGCAGTAGTTCTGTCGAGGCTTCTGTTCCGTTCCTGATCCCACTGTGTTGTAATTGTATGTTTACATGTGTGCCTCCCCCATTTTATTCGTCAGTGAACTGTTCAGTGTCTTGGTCAACTCTGTATCTACTGTGCCAGGTACAGAGTCTCACCCATAACTAGGTACTCAGGATATCATTGTGAAGTTTCTGAGTGGATCAGAAGAGCGAGACTGACAGGACACACCTGAAAATTTATCCCTTAGTGCATTTGATGGGCCTCAAAATTACCTTTGTCCAAATGAAAATTAGGTGAAAGAAGAAGTAGTCTGAGAATTAGTGAGCATTGTCAAATAGGAAGGCCCACGGAATGAGCGGCACTACGGAAACCCTTCCCTGGAATGGCAAGCAGAAGAAGGTCATGTGACCACAGCCGCAGGAAAGGATATGGTCAAGCCTTTGGGCAAGAGAGGTGACACAGGGGAGAGAGAAAACGTCAGTGATAATTGAACAAAATCCTCTCTTAGGTGGGGGAAGAAATCAACGCTCATGTTGAACTCACTCTGAGGTAACATGCAAGTAAGAGAGAAGGTTGGGAAATTCACCAGAAAGCAAAACATGCCTTTAAGAGATGGCAGAGGGATGCAGCAAGAAGACTAATGCAGATGCCATAACCCCAAGCAATAACTGAAGCTTCAAGCGGATGGGACTGAATAACTTTTACTTAATTGTTAGAGTCTTAACAATAGTAGCTACATTTAGGGGCTTTGATAAATCTTTGTTCATAACAACAATATAAAATATAGCCTACACATTTAGCTGGAGAAAAAAAAAACGATAAAACAAAACATAAATCTAAAAAAGAGAATGATTCTTGTCTGTCTTATAAAGTTAATCTACCCCTATAATTGGTTGTGGTGTTATAGTCTATGTTCTTATACTAAGGAACTTTATGTATTATGAATATTCACAAAATATGAATGAAGTGTATTAGCTTTTGAGCAACAGACTCGTTTAATACAAAGTCTTTTTCATAAAGAGCGCACACCTTTGAAAAACAGAGGTACGTTTTAAATAGCTCTGTACCAAGAGCTGTTGGTTACCCATAACCAAGAGTGGGTAAAGATGGCATTTTGTATACCTTTAAATCTCAGTGCCTAGCACATGTCCGTTTGATGGATGAATGGTTGAAAGCACGAATAAGTAGACTCGAATGAGTTAGGAGAATAATTCCGACTGTTTACCCTCAACTAAGCCACCTCTCCCATCTGCAGAGTGAATGTAGGAAGCTTAGGACAAAAAAAGATTAGCTCAAAGATACATCGTCAAGGAATTATGCATTACAAAAAGTATTCACTGGGCTTCCCTGGTGGCGCAGTGGTTGGGAGTCCGCCTGCCGATGCAGGGGACGCGTGTTCGTGCCCCGGTCCGGGAAGATCCCACATGCCGCGGAGCGGCTGGGCCCGTGAGCCATGGCCGCTGAGCCTGCGTGTCAGGAGCCTGTGTTCTGCAATGGGAGAGGCCACAACAGTGAGAGGCCCGCGTAACGCAAAAAAAAAAAAAAAAAGTATTCACTGATGACCCACAATAAAATTAATGGAATTTAAAAAAATTCTCTTTTCAGAAGAGACATGCTGAGACTAAACAACTTGGCATACTTGAGATAATGAGATCAATAAAGACTGGCTCGAGCAAAGGCAATTCATTTGTTTTCTGCAGTTTTCAAAATCACCAAAAGTTTATAAGTGGTTCCCAATGGAATTCGTCACACGTTTTCCAACGGAACATGCAGTAAATGGGGATTAGGTTCTTCGGTGAGCCCATTTTTTAAAAAACATGTGAGGTTTACAGTAAAGAATCACACATACAGTTTGTGAATGTCACAAAGGTCCCAAAAGCAGAGTGAAGGGACAGAAATCCAGCAGTGCTTGCAGTCAGCCCGTGGAAGGGACACTTTTTGTAGTTCTATAAGGAGGGTACCTTTTGGAATTTATCCTCTTAGAGGGATTGCCTTTGGTTGTTCTCTTAAAGGTATCTCTGGTTTGTGCTAGAGGCTGCTTATAACTAAACAGTGAATTGAACAATAAGCCACAAGCATTGTTTCAGTGGGAATCTGAATTCTGAGTCTTCACTGAGGAAGCCACACTCGCATTTCTCCAGGATTCCCTGCAGGAGCAGGGGCTCCTGGTCCCTTTTCCTGTGTTTCATAAGCTCTGGGAGTAGAGCATTCCCTGGCTCCTGTAGAACAGGAGGGACACAAGAGGCCGGGAACTCTTGCGAGGGCCAGGATTTTGTGCACCAGTGGCTTCTGTCCCAGAGAGTGGCCGAGCAGAAGCTGTGGAGGTCAGAGTCTCTGTGAGGGCTCAGGCTTCTGGAAATGCCAGGCTTGGTATAGAAGGAGTAGCCATAAGTACACAGGAAGTGGGGCAGATAGAAAAGTGTGTGTGTGTGTGTGTGTGCGCGTGCGTTCATGTGCACACACTTAAGTATTTGAACTTCTCTGGGGAAGTTGACAGCAGGAAGACTTCTGCACTGTCAGGGCAAGTGTGATGCTGGGGTACCCAGGAGGAGTTGCTAGAGGGTGGGATGGATGTAATGACCTCTGTTCATCGCTGTTGGGAGGAAAGGAGACTTGTCGTGTGTTAGTGGACCGTGGTGAGGACTCCCACCACTGGTGGAGCATGAGAAGGTGGAGTTCATTCACCTACAACATTTACAAGTTTGGCATTTTGAAGTCAAGGCATTTCTGTAGGTGAACAATAGATTCTTACTATCATAGCCCTGAATTTTGAAATGCTGTATATCAATATGTTCAGTCTTCATTTGTTCTTTCTTAGTTCTTCGGTATCGAGAAAGCCAAAAGAGGACAGATAAATCCTCAGTTTCAGGGCTTCCCTGGTGGCGCAGTTGTTGAGAGTCTGCCTGCCAATGCAGGGGACACGGGTTTGAGCCCTGGTCTGGGAGGATCCCACATGCTGCGGAGCAACTGGGACCGTGAGCCACAGTTACTGAGCCTGCGCATCTGGAGCCTGTGCTCCACAACGGGAGAGGCTGTGATAGTGAGAGGCCCGCGCACCGCGATGAAGAGTGGCCCCCGCTTGCCACAACTAGAGAAAGCCCTTGTGCGGAAACGAGGACCCAACACAGCCATAAATAAATTAATTAATTTTTAAAAAATCCTCAACTTCACATTATGATGATGTTCTCCAAACTTAAGAAGACCAAGTCACATTAATTAGAACCCATTTCAATAATTTTTTTTAAAAATTTGAAAACGAGACACTCAGCTCACTTGGAGGTGTGCTGTAGTAACAGTATTAATCAGTTGCAAATCCACATTAATCAGTCCTGCCTCGAAGTAAAATTACTAATCAGCTTGATGATCTAAGCAATTGTCTGAGGAAGTTAGTTTGTCTTAGAAACAGTGGTCATGGAAAAGTTAAAAAGAGAGAGAGAAAGCAAGCAAAGGAAAGATATTCATGTTAGTTTTACTTCATTTATTTCAGTACTAGATCTGCTGATAATAGAATGACTGAGTTTTGGTATGTAGTTCTGAACGAATAATTACTCCTTTTGATTGTGTCCTCTTATCTCCATCTAGATAGAAAGCTGTGTGTAAATGTGTCAGTGCAGGAAGAGTTCCTTGGGGTTTTTCTCCTTTGCCCTGTCTGGGGTGGGAGTTGGGGGGCAAAGCTGGTATTCCCTGGAGACTAGTGAATAGCATATAGGCTGAGGCCACATGTGACATTAAGTAGGCTTAAACTGAGGCAGGACTATCATTTCATTTAGCTGTTTCAGCCCAGAAAGAGGTGAGCAAGAAGAAATTCAGACTAGTCATTGGCCACTGTGAAGCTAAAAAGGTGGTTGGCTTGATAGAAATCGTCAGGCTTTCACTGATAATGTAGAAACTCAACCATACAAGAAAACTGAGGTTATCCCATCACGATGAAGCATCCCCAAATCTAAGTGTAATCTCCCTATAATCAACAGAAACTCTTTTGGGGAAGGTGGGTTAGGGAGTCGAAGATGGCAGTTAGGGGGTGTTACCAAAGAAATATTTTCAGCAATTCTCTTATACCTAGTGATGATTATCTTAACAATTGATTTGGGGCCCTTCTGTTGAAGAAACCAAAAATCTACTGAGAGCGTATTGTAAGATGATGGAATAGAATATTGGACCCAATATGATTGTGTCACCTTGTACTTGGATCCTGATTAGAGGTCTTCCTGCCTCTCGCAGGTGAGGGCCCTGATAGCTTTGCCCCAGTTTTTAGTGTGTCCCCTCCCAGCATCTCCATTTAGACACATCATTTGCATTCAGAGAATAGAGAAGCATTAACCACTACATAGGGTCAAACCTGTAACTAAGCAATGAGAAAAACCAAGCAAAACGGAAATTGTTTGTAAAGTAGGCCTCTTCCCAATCCGAACTTCCATCGCTGCAAACTTTAAATCTTAGGCATCTCAGTCACTGAATCTGCCCCAGTAAGAAAGAAAATTGTGAATTAAACTTATTTTGCAAGAAAAAAAAAACAAAAACTAAAGAACATATTTGTAGATAAAGCCAAAGGAAAAATAGGATGTGGCACATATACTAGCTATGAAGGTTGGGGTTTAGTATTTTAGGTTGTAGCTGGTATTTTGGAGTCAACAACAAAATCTTCGAATTTTAGGTTACTTCTCTCGAAGGCTGAACATTTTTAGGACACAATTTTTAGTTTATCCTTAAATTTCCTCCTGTATGGCTTGGCAGACATGAAAGTTTGAGAACCTCAGAAAAACCACGTCAAAAGAACCTGCTTTGGAGAGATCACGGGGGTGTGGATTTGGTTGATGACACAGACTATTGAGTCCTTACAGAGAATTGTTTGTCTTCCGTTTTTAGATGGCTTTAATTCCTCCAAATTGCTCCTTGAATAATAGGAAAAAGGCAATTTGAATTTCAGTGACAGATTGGACATAACAGGTTGCAACTATTAGGTCTAATTTTACCATACTGAGAAATAAAATTGCCTAAACATAAACATCGATCACTGATGCAGTAAATTAATTTGTACAGAAAAAGTAGTTTAACTGCAGTGCACATTAAATATAGAAAAATTTCAAAATTACTGTTCTCTGAATTAATTTGTACACTTGTTTACTTGTTAAAAGCACGCATAAATTCTTTTTTTTTCCTAAGGCAGTGTGGGTTTGAATTGAGTAAGAAAGAAATATCAAAAGTGGCAAGGAAATACAGAGAAATGTACATCACACAAAATGACATGAATACTTGAAAATAATGTATTTTTTTGTCTTTCATCTTTGTGTTTAGATGCTATCTAGAATGTGCTTTGTTTTTGAATCTGTCCATAGGATCACTAAAGATGTGCTCATTTCCCCCCCTCATTATAACAAGATAAATGTGATGTTTTCATAGCCTTGACTTACGTTTGTAAGAATCGGAGGCCTGGAGTAATTAGAAGGGTTTTATGGTTTGGTTCCTCCGTGAGTTTACAGTCAAAGGCGTCCTAGGGCTTGGAACTGTTAACTTTGCCTTCGTGAGCAATCTGACCCAGGAATTCCTTTGTATTTAACACTTAAAAAAATCAGGGAACATGTTTTCATTGTTACCTGTAATTCCATTATGAGGGATGCATGGCAAAGTTTGGATGGTATCTTTGTAGATTGTTCCAGCCTCCGTAGAACTGGAGCTGGCAATGTGCTGCTGTTTGATACCATCTCCTGCCTACAGTTTTCAAGGACAGTGGTTCGATTCAAATACAATTCTGATAAGTGGCAGGTTTTCGTGTTTTTAATGCCTTGACAAGGGCATCACTCTCAGGAGAGGGAGGTGAAACCGTTTGGACGAGGATTCCGTCTCTGCTCCTTTGTGCTGACACACTAAGATAATGGACAATTAAGAGAGCCTTCACCGCAGGTGAAAGGATGGGGTTATCACTAATATAAAGGAGCCCATGGGGTGCTGGGGGATGAAGGAGAAGAGGAATGGGAATTTTTAAAAGGAATATAAAACACACAGATGAGATGCCTAATAACTGTTCACATATTGCTCTTTCACAGGGAATAATGGTGAGTGAGTGGAGTGTTCAGTGTTGCTTCCTGTAACTTAAAAAAAAAAAAATCTGGTTCATTGCATTTGACCCAAAGTATGCAGAAAACTTCCCCCTGTGCTGGTGTAGGGGGCCCAGACAATAAAGGGATTTGTTTTTGTAGAGTCTGGCTCTTAGACTGCCTTCCATGGGGTTTTGCAAATTGACCGCTGATAGTCTAAGGCAGTGGTTGTCAACCTTGACTGCTTTCCCCAGGGGCCCCCGCGACCCTAAGAGAGTCTGATTTAGTTGGTCTGGGCAGGGACCCAGTATTTTTTAAAGCTCCTCGGACAATTCCAAGGTGTACCCGGGTTGTGGGCTATTGCTACAGAGTTTATAACAGAAGGATCAACCCCCTCAGTATTTGGTTTCCCTGGCAGACTGTGTGATTCTTGAAGAGATTTGAATAATGGTGTGTATGCTGCTATCAGAGAAGGTGTGTACTGCATACGTTTCTAATAACCACCTAGTGTTTGTGTGGACCGCACGGTTAGCATTCGGGTGCCTCTGGAAAGAAGTCCCTCCTCTCTCCACTACTGTTTCTCACTTGCCCTCACTGTCTTTTAGTTTCTGTTTGCTTTTTTTTTTTTTCTAGATTATTGAAGCCTCCTCTTCCTGGGATAGCGTCATTATGCAATTTAGTACCCGGCAACTTTGTTCGTGCTCTTCTTAATCTGATAGGGGCAGCTGTTCTGCACGCATGTACATTACAGGGGGGTGTTTCTCATACCATTTAGCACTCAGAAAAGTGAGACGGTCCTGAGTATCTCCAAACTGAGTAGAGAGGTTAACTGATTTTCTTTTGACTTCAACTTTCATTTGTCTCTGAGAGCCCCCAAAGACAATAGAGCACACTGCTTCTGGTAAGTATGGGTTCTCCTCAGAATGAAGAGATGTGTGTGATAAGATGGCTTGAAAAAAAGAGAGAGCTTGAGGGAAAGGAATAGGAGGGGAGGGAGAGAGAAGTATGTTAACTGCTTTGACTGCAAAATACCCCCTGGTAGCCAGAGATAAGACACCTTGAGCTACTCAGAAGACCTTAAACAGGATGTAAATGAAGCCAATAAAAATCATTTGAGATCAAGCTATTTTTCTACTCCCCTCCTATTTCCAGCTCTGACAGCAGAAGGCTTAATTTACTGTATGGCATTCTGCACTTACGTGCAGAACCCAGGAAGTTGCCAGCGACTGATAGGAGCCAGTGCAAAAAACAAGATATCTACGGGTTCGAGAGAGGGCCAAACTTAAGGCATTTAATCAGCAATCCTAGCCACACCTTCCTGAGTGGAGAAAGAGAATTGCTGATCTTCGGAAGCCCCCTTCCCTCTTCCCCTCCTCCTCCTTCACTTATTCATTTGCTTTGTCTTCAGTTTTATGACGACCTTCATTCTTTGAAATGGTTCACAGGGTGAGCAGCATTTCATAGCCTATTGACATTTCTCATCAAGCTAACGCAGCTTGAAAGTAATTATCCACCAAAGTTTAGGAGTTAGACCTTTCCATGTTCACATTTGAAAGGAGCTGTTTACTCACAACTTCGTATCCTAATCGTGTAACATCCAGCCTTTATGTACTTGGAACTTTATAACTCTTCAAAATGGTTACTGTCTTTTTCTAGAAATTCACAGGCTGCTGCCAACAACACTCTTCTATAGAGAGGAAGTGACTTATGGGAGGTAGTTGAACTTGATACTGAAAAGATTTGAAGCTTGGAGTCCTACTCGTAGTGGGAGGAGGCAATGTTAAGGGATGGGAAGGCAAAGGATAATGATGTCCTTTTCTTTCTGGAAAAGCTGCTTCTTGGAAGAACTGGGATTCATTTTGGTCTCTGAATGAGGGAGAGAAAGCTCTCCGTCTCCCTTGCTCTAGTGCGGAGCGGCAAATATGGAAAAGGCACAGCCAAGCGGAGCAAACATGAAGCAGAGGATTTCAATGATTCAGAGGCGATAAAAGACTACAGTGGTTTTCAAACTCAGTAATACAGGGGAAGCACCCTAAAAGCTTGCTAACAATGAGGATTTCTGAGCCCCATCCCTAGAGGTTCAGAGTCAGTGGACCTGGGCAGGGGCGTATGTGTGGGAGTTTGCATTTTCAACCACAGTTCAGGTGACTGGGGAGCAGGTGGTGGTGGATTATGCTAAGAAACGCTGCCCTCGGTCATCTGGTTGGGGCAGAGGGTCGCCCTTTGGTTTCATTGTGTGAAGTCGTGGTAGCTGCAGTAATCACAGAGGAAGGGGAGCTTAGAGGAAGGTGAGGAGGACCCTTCGTTGTATCCCTCATTGGATGAGTGGCAGGAATTGTGGTTCCAGAGGCAAGAGCATGAGGAAGGTGAAGCTGACCACGCGCTAATTTGATGGAACCTTTCCTTCTGCTTTTATTTGCCAATACCTGACCCAACGAAACCACTCCCCTCAGAGGAGAGGATGGAAGGAAGAGACGGAGGGGGAGAGAGATTGTTAAGGAAAACCAGAGGGGTGTGTGTGTGTGTGTGTGTGTGTATGTGTCTGTGATTTTTCTAGCTAGTAGCCAGAAGTAAAAATAAGGTAAGAAATAAGCTGTCATGATGTGTCAACAGCAGATTACAGGTTCATAGAATTGTTAGGTTTTTGTTTTCCTCTGTACATGCGTGTACACGTATGTCAATTAGCATAAATTGGTTTTGTAGTAGGAAAAGAAAACCACAATGAAATCTTTAACAGCAACAACCAAAGAGAATAATGTGAAACACTATTTTAAGTTCACTCATTTACCCATAGAAACTACGTGACTGGGTGGCATTTGAGGCAGTTGTTGTTTCAGTGGGAGGGTAGGGAAGGGTGGACTCTGGGGGAGTTACCTGACACATAGACCAAGCTGCTTGCCTGGACACGGGGGCACTAGGGCTTGGGTTCTAGTGCCCCCATCAGCTGCTATTGTTAGTGCAAGATTATAACCTGTTACTCATCCTCACCCATCTGTGTGTTCATCTGTAAGATTAGCACTTGTTTTTCCCTAAAGTCTAAGACTTCTCACAGATCTTAAATCTAATGTTTCATATATATGAAAAGGTAGGAGTGACAGCCTTGAGTTTTTTTTTTTTTCTCTGTGTAGGCTTCAATCAAATTCATTTATTTTCTTTCCTTTGATCCCTCAAGTCAGACCCAGAGGTAGGCATAACCCATGCCAAACAACATCAGGTCATCTTAAGAGAAAAGAGTAGAGCTCAGATGTGGGAGGAGGCGTTGTGAAGATTCAGAAACCAGCACTTTCTTACAGACAACATTGAGTCAGTCAAGATCCCAGAACTGTGCTAGTCGGTTTTATGTCTTTGGGTATTGGAGACATGATTTTGCAAGGGTCAGTAAGCCTTGGAAATACAGATATATGCTATCCATATTTCCCTTTTCAAAAGCAAATAAAACAAAAACAAAGAAACAGTGCTGTAAATTTCTCTATGAAAATTATTCAGAATTGGTGCATTTCACATGTGAACTAAGCAGTTACATGTCAAATTCTTTATTATCTGACTAGAGTTTCTTAATCTACTCTTATTTGTATCATATTAGTACGCTCAGTTTTCGTTGGAATTTTGTGTCCTCTGTGTTGGGTGCTGGAGGGATAGGGGTCTTTACGTCCTTGTGAAACAAGTGCAGATGGAGTCTCCAAGGCTCCCAGACTCCAACCAGCCCTTAACTCCCTTGTTACTGTGGCCACACTGCCTTGTATCCTTTTCTTATACATTGTTTTGTTATGTTAAAATTATCTTGGATTTAGGAAAAATGAAATAGTATTACTTGGAGGTATCATGGGGTTTTTAAGGACTGACTCTGTCACCAGTTTTCAGATATTTGGCAAGAAACTTCATCTTAGTTACATATATAAACAGACATATATATGTAACACACACACATATATATAAACACACATGTATATATACATACACCTATATTTTAATACAATTATACATACGCATATGTGTAAACTATATAATTGAGTATACAAAATATATAATTTAATAAAATAATATAATTATATGTAATATATATTAATCGGTAAAAAAATAGCATCATAAAGACTTCCCCTAATGAAGTGTTTCATTAAGACATGATTGCACATTTACTCATATTAAGTGGCAAATTACTATGATTAATACTTTGCAGTGAGAAATAGCAAAGATATTTCAAAAATGTATGCCTTGATTTAACATAGATCATTCAGTCTGTTCTGAACATCAGTCAGTCCTGCATAAAAATATACATGCACACATAGCCCGTGCCATACTTTTGACTAGTACTGGTTCCCATAAATAAATTACCAGGACTGTTAACAAGAAAAAAGATGATAGAATGAACTGGTTTGAATTTTATTTTTATATTCATTCTAGGGAAGAGTAAATTGGACCAAAAGTGAGAAATAGAAAACAAAGGGAGAATAAGGTACCTGGAAAATCCATTAAATTGATAATCAGCATTATTTTCAGGATTGCCTTTTTCAAATTTTGCCTAATTAGGTAAATGAAAAAAAAAAACTACATGAATAAGCATACTGATATTAATGATCTGTGTAGAAATACTTTGTTATGCCCTAATTAGAGTTATTTTAAGAACATACTTTTGTCCTTTGCAGTTTATAAGCATTACCTCATTTAAAATAGATGACTCCTCGGACTTCCCTGGCGGTCCAGTGGTTAAGACTTTGCCTTCCACTGCACAGGGTGCGAGTTCGATCCCTGGTCGGGGAGCTAAGATCCCACATGCCTCACAGCCAAAACACCAAAACAGAAAACAAAAGTAATATTGTAACAAATTCAATAAAGACTTTAAAAATGGTCCACATCAAAAAAATCGTTAAAAAAATAAAATAAATGACTCCTTATATCATTTGTGTTACTTGGGATCCAACATCACTTTTCAGTTTTAGTTTTACTATGTAAAAGTTAATGATGTAAAGTTAATGATGTGAAAGTTAATGATTCTGTTGAAACACCATAGAAATTCTGTCCTGTGAGGACGCATTGGCAATTTGTCCTGTAGATCTCGACATATGCATAAAATCTCAAGATAGTGTAGCACCCTCCCAATTTTTAAATACCACCATAGCATATAACTTCCCCATAAAATGCATAAACACTGATTGAGGAGTAGGCAACACAAACTAGTTTGAGTTGCAGCTGCCGTGTGGTTGGCTAGGTGCACTCACTAGCTTTTCTACTTCAGCCTGACAACTTGTGTGAGACAGTCTCTGCCTTAAAATAAAAAATGATTATTTGTCCCAGATCTTAATTCCTATCATATTTTAGACACATGAACATCAAAATCAAGAACACTGATGTCCACCGTATTATAATACCAAATGGATAATTGTAATATTTCCCCCCTAATCTTTGTAACAGCTTTTTCTATATTAGCGCACCGTATTTATCACTTTACTGCACAATGAACCCACAGGGGGTGCTAATTGGTCATTAATTAAATTTTAGCCTTTCAACACTTTTGTATTCTCCAGTGGCTTTATCTGCAGTGAAGTATACGGTGTGGCCTTTTTAAACTGCCAAAAATTCATGTCAGCTTTACTGCTGCCGTGGATAAAATACAGGTGAAATTCAGCTCGAGTGAACACCATTTCAGGACTGTTATAATTCCTTGTGACCAAAAGTTCGCCAGCCTTGGACCAAAGCCTACATGTTGGAAAGTATTCAGTAGAGTTCAACATGACAAAACATTCTCATAGACCAGACTCCTCTTTGAAATACAGAATTTGATCTCTTTGTTTAAAAATTCTAGTGTGTAGGGCAGTTCTTCGAAAAACCATTAACATGGTGGAATGATTTTTCTGAGGTCCATCATTCACTAATGAAGCCATTTTCAAACTCAGTTTTGTTAGTGGAAGAATCCCTTTTATGTTATGCTACCCCAGTGAAGAGGTTAATTTAAAATTACTAATGATTAACATGGTAGCACTGAGAAATTTGCTGAGTATATTTCAAAAGGTGTGGCTAGGGGCTTCCCTGGTGGCGCAGTGGTTGAGAGTCCGCCTGCCAATGCAGGGGACACGGGTTCGTGCCCCGGTGTGGGAGGATCCCACATGCCGCGGAGCGGCTGGGCCCGTGAGCCATGGCCGCTGAGCTTGCGCGCTCGGAGGCTGTGCTCCGCAACAGGAGAGGCCACAACAGTGAGAGGCCCACGTACCACCAAAAAAAAAAAAAAAAAAAAAAAGGTGTGGCTAGATTTTCAAAGCTTAATAGGTATATTTCACACTAGAGCAAAGGATTTTGAAGCAAAGTAGAATTTGCCCTTGAGAAATTTCTAAACAGGTAAAACAGTGAGATATTGGGCTGGAGTCAGAACTATGGGATGTGGCTTCAAGATTTTGAATGCAAGCCATCCCATTGTGGGGATTTTATTCCACTAATGGATTAATCACAGCTTGCCAGTGTGTGCTGCTATTAAAGAATGAGCTCCTGCACATTGATTTTCAAGATAACTACTATTAGCGTTCAGATTTTTTTTTTGTATTTTGGTTTATTTTTATTTTTATTTTTTTTTAATTTTTGACCACATGGCTGGTGGAATTTTAGTTCCCTGACCAGAGATTGAACCCGGGCCCTCAGCAGTGAAAGCACAGAGTCCTAACCACTGGACCGGCAGGGAACTCAATTCCTATTTCTTATTTTTAAACAAAAATGCCTTTTAAGTCCTTTAAAATTCTTAGAATTTCAATATGAAGAAAGCAACCACTAAATTATAGTTAATTTTTATTCCTCTGTAATGTTTTCACATTTATCAGTTATAACCTAACGGTAACTTTGACTTTTAGAGTAGTAGGAATAATTTAGTACATGTTTATATTGTAGCAGTTCAGAAAGCTCTTTCATACAATGTCATGTTTGATTCTTATTGTATCAACTATGGGGAAAGCTAGAATTTTTCTGATATTATAGACAAGGAGGCCAAAACTTTTTTTTTTACTTTTTTTTCTTTTTGGCGGTACGCGGGCCTCTCACTGTTGTGGCCTCTCCCGTTGCGGAGCACAGGCTCCGGACGCGCAGGCTCAGCAGCCATGGCTCACGGGCCCAGCCGCTCCGCGGCATGTGGGATCTTCCCGGACCGGGACACGAACCCGTGTCCCCTGCATCGGCAGGCGGACTCCCAACCACTGCGCCACCAGGGAAGCCCAGAGGCCAAGACTTAAAAAAAAAAAAAAAAAAAAAAAATATATATATATATATATATAGTAATTTATAGAGTTCATAAGCTAGTTATCAGACCTAAACACATAGTAGGTGTTTGATAAATGTTGGTTATATGAATGAATAAATGAAATAAGCAATGAAGAAGTACTTCAAATTCTTTGTGGTATGAGGTCATATATAAATACAAGACTTCTAAGTAATGAAAACACGCCTTTTAACTCAAAATAGTTGAGATAAAAAGAAAACAGACTTGTGAAATTCACCGTGATGATGGCTGTCATTATTAAAGGAGAGATAAATACATTAAATGATGTAGAACGCTCACAGCCACAGCACTGTAAGCAGATGTGTAGCATATGATTGCCAATTACTGAACGCCAAGAGGTTGGTGCTTATCGCTAGTTATATATATTTTTAAGTGAGCCAAAAGATGGAAACAGCAAAGCTGTGCTCACCCCCGTACGTAACTGGAAACCGCTTTTCCTTCTGTCTGGCTTCAGAAACACGTCTCAGTTTCCGTGAGAGAGACGATGACTGTTCTTTAACTGGTTTCACGTCAGCTTTTTCCTCCGATTTGAGAGGTGGAGTTAAGTGTGAACTGCTTAAGAATGCACTGTTTTCTGTTTAAGTTGGCGGCGGAAGATGGAATTCATTGAGCTCCGTCTGTTCAAATGAACTTTAAGCAACAGCAAGCGAAACATTTGTACTTCTCCGCACACGTAACAGAACTGTGTCTGGTGAAAGAGACAGCTTGGATATAAAGCCCAGGATTACCTAAGGAGGACAGCGCGGGGGTGATACCAACTTATCTCTTTGGCTCATCCAAAGCATTAAAGGATTGTTGGGGAAAGTGAGCCTCTTTTTTATTAGAGAGTATTGAAAGGAAAAAAAAAATAACCTCTGAGCTCTGATATCTGGAATTCATCTTGACTGTGTTAAAAAATGTGCTCCTCCAACTGCAGCTCCCACAGCTGCTATCATTAATGAGTGACCACCCTTTTCCCTCCTAACCTAACTGTTAATGCATTTAATTGGTCCTTCCAGAACAGTTTGTAATATTACAGAATTTAAAAGCATCTGTGAATTATAAGTAATTTTCAAGTTCACTTTTCTCTTTTGAACACCCAGTAAAGAATATTCCTTTTCAAGTAGTTAAATAAGTTCCATGACAAAGGAGTGAATTTAATGTGGGACGGTTGATTTTTTTAAAAAGTGTGATAGCTATATTACTAAAGTTGCAGCCTTTCTAAAACTGTTGACACTTCTGTTGAGAATGAAAGGAAACAATTGTGTAATAATGCATAATGATTTATTTAGAATGACCATATCCTTCAGCAATTTAGATCATTGCTTTAAAATGTATTGTGCAATTTGGTGAGATGATTTTAAATACGATGATGCAGAGTTGTTACTGTGATGGCTCTGGGTTAACATGACAAATATCCTTGTTACCTGTGTCTGTTAAACACACATTTCAAAATATTGTTCTCTCTTGATAGCACCTAACTTCTCTCAGCCTTTGTGCATACCTGTGTATTTCCCTCAAGATTCTCAGTTTAACTGTCTTAAGGTGTCTTAAGTTAATGAGTGGAAAAAGGACTATGAACTCTAGTATGAAAGTTCAGAACTGCTCCTAGAGCATGCTGGTAGAGAGAAAGAACCATTTTCAGCCAATGGAGGAAATAACCTGGAAATTTCCTTTGGTCTCATGCTTTCACCTACTGTCCTACGCTTAAAAAAATCATCTACTAAATGAACTTATTTTGATGTTAAATAATGCAGTGATTGTACTGCTAGTGTTTTGAGGGATAAGAGAGGTAATTTCCGAAGTCCACACTTGGCTTTGGAATTACGTAGCAAAATACTTGTTCCAAGGTTATCTGTCAGTAAAGGCCCAAGATTATATCATATGTATAATAATTTAATACTTGGATGTATGGTCCATTACCTTTTAGCTATCACCAACAATTTATATTTTATTTTCTTGGTGGCCAAATATACAACTGTGAATGCTTAAGGCACTATTTGGGCCAGTCCCTAAAGCTGATATTCCAGTGGTTCAATTAAAGAAAAGAAAATGTTAAAATATGTTTATACTGCACACATTAAGAAGCTTACATGTGAAAAGGTACATGCATGCAACACATGTAAGTCTTTTTGTTTACATATGCAGCTTTTCCTTCAGCGATGACAGGTGCCCTAGAGATATTCACTAATCCTTGTAACACCCCAGAGGGTAAGTAGCAAGAATTATCATCTTCATACTGCAGGTGAAATGCCTAGGTAGGGGCAGATTAAATGACTTGGCCAGGTCACTCCCTAAGTCAGTTATGAAGCTAGAAATAAAACTCCGGACTCCTGACTTTTAGTTCTCATTCTGAGTTATTGCTCTTCGAAGAGAGAGAGAGGTACCAGAGCTGTCAGTATTCGGGCTTCTTTTCCTCACTTGAAAAGTCACCAGTGATGTAAATCCTGTCCCCGTTGAAGAAATCTTGCTGTGTGGCACTTGCACACACATGATACTGGGTCCCCGAGGGCAGTTTAGTGAGTTCTCTGCCTTTACAATGAATGAGCTCAGGGAGCAAAAGGACATCAGTAAGCCAGCTTCTCGTGGGCCCAGCCCTACGAAGAACTAAATGTATTGGAAGTTTCCATAACTTCAGAGATTCGGATCACTTCTTTAACATGTACAGTGAGTCAATCCACTTTGTTACTTGACTTCCTCCTTAATAATTTCAGGATTGCCCGTACTGTTGGAGTCAGCATTCTAAAATTAGGCTTGGTCCCTGCCCTCCAGAAGCGTGTACTTTACCCTAAGACTACGACATGCTTTACGGTGCAAAAATAAAAAGCTTGAGCATCACCCCAAACCTTCCTGTGCATCTTCTCTTCCTCCTTCTTTGACCTTATTTTTTTATTGGCTACTTCAGTTGGATTTGAAAGCCAAAGAATGGCCAGACCCTCAGCATTTTTCTTCCACAATGACAGGCTGTAGACGGACATTATCAGCCCCCCATTTGGCAACCCAGCAGCCCTTCCCAGGGTGTGTTCGTCTGTCCATCCCCCAGTAGCCAGGGTAAAATCATAGCCAATCTTTGCTCTCTCCTCCAGGGTTGGGACATGAGGGGCGATGGCTCATGTCACAGAGGTACTTTGTGCTCTGGCGTCTTTTTTTTTCCTGCACAATCCCTCCTTCTAATACGACTTCACTTTTCTGTTAGTGAGCACTTTCCCCCATAAATAGGACCGAACAGGTGTTGCTCTGCCGCTAACTGAGTTTCCAGCTGTCATCCTCCGACGTAGACCCAGCAAAATCTGTTGTTTGGTCCTTTCAGGCAGACTAGAGAACCATCAAGCCCGAGATGGAGGTCTTCCTTGCAGGATATGGCAGTTTTTTTGCCAGAAGATGGTCGGGAAAGCCTGGCTGGCTAACAAAGACAGGCCTTCAGCTGCTGGGTGTAGTTCCAGTTCTGCATCCCCTTTGGCAGGAGCACAGAGGCTGCTGCAGTGTGGCCAGCCAGCAAAATTAGGAAATAAGGACCTCTTTTATTTACTCAGGCTGCTGAATCATGGGCATTCCTGTCTGCTTGGAGAAAAGTCAGGCGGCTCTCCTTTCCACTGAAAGTCTCAGGAGTGTTCGAGACTTTCATCTCCGAGTGTTCACACACTTGTTTTAATGTGCTTTATGGAAATGGTGAAACTCAGCAAGTACAGTTGCTGTAGAAAAACATCTGCACTAACTATGCACACAGATTTGCATCTTTAAATAGACTTTTAGGCCACGGAGCTGGTTTCCAGCAAAGTTTTTTTTGTTGTTGTTGTTTTTTTCTTCTTCTTCCCGTTGTAAGAGCTGTAGCTCTCTGAGAGTCAGCTAGTGTGAAGTGACTGATCCCAAAAAAATTAAAATTTAACATGGACATGTTAAGTACTTCACATTGAAATGCAGAAAACGTACCACAACACAGAAACACACTTCTGTAAGAAGTAGCACTTAGTGAGTGTCAAAGGGTAAAAAAGTCCAAGTTGACTCAGTAACAGGAGTTGAAAGAATCCTCCACACTTTCTTCCAGATGAAAAAAAGAAATTGAAATTGTTTAAGTCTGTAGTAGCCATTTAAACATAGTTTGTGTTGTGAATGCCAAAAAGCTTAAGGTAATGGGGACGAGTAGCTTTCAAAGACTTGGGTAGACCTCGGAGAATGTTGGCAACACCACCACACCACAAAAGTCTGGGGAGATTCTGATACCCTTAGAGCATGGATCAACACCCCTGGGAGTCTTGTCAGTGAGTTCCTTGTGCATCCCAGGGAGAAAAGGCCCACTTACAACACTAGCAAATGAGCGTTTTACAATTTAGATTTTAAAACAGAAATCAGCCTTTCGTGAAACCTTTGCTTATTTTTCTAAAAGTAGCATTCCCTGCTCAAACTTTTTACTTCTGCTGAGTGTCCCTCAATCGCTCAGCCTAAGCCCTAATTAGGAAGCCGGTAGGTGATTTCCCTGTATCTCAGTTACAAAGACACATCATCTTCGATTATCACGTCCTCTTTATCCCAAGACCAAGTAATAGGGACAGGAGAGAGAGTGAAGAGAAGATTTCTAGTTCCCTTGAATCTTGGTTTGAGTAAAAACTTGATCCTGACCCTCAGCTCACTTGACTATATTTGAAATTTATAAGCTTAGGAGAACAGGTATGTAAGAGGTATAGTCAGGCATGGCCCACAGACAAGAACCTGATTTAAGCATGGTGTCATGTTTATAATGGTCTGTTGCTCAATAATTCTTGGTGCATTTGTATAATGATATATCATGCCTGGGCATAATCTGCAATTTAATAATAAATTCACTTGCTGAATTTTCAGGCTCAGTAGCTCTGTTCTTTCAGTCTAGATGCATGACAAATTCTGATTCATTGTTTTCCCCAACTGTACAAATGAGATGATGTGTTTGAAAATATTTTTAAGTGAAACAACAGGATGTAAGCCTAAACAAGGAATGTGTGGAAAGTGGTAGATTTTCTTCTTAGAATGCTGAGCAAATTTAATAGAGAGTAAACTTTTTAATTAGGGGAAAGATTTCCAAACTTTGGTTTGTTTTAGGGCTACCAGCCTTAGGTAGCTTATGTCTTCTAAGGGGAAAGCTAGACCATCATTGAAGTTTTTGTTTTTAATTTTTCAAAATTGTCTCTCTGTATGTTAGGTGATGTGTTTATCTGCATATATTCTTTATGTGTATTCACCCTTAAACTGAAATCACACCCACAATTGTCAGACTCTTTCTTATGCTGGAAACATGTTAGGTTATAGACGTATATAAATGAGGATGCAAAATCATGTGGTTTTCAACTTGTATTGCGAAGCTCTGTTGCAGTGGGCAGGGATCCAGGAATGGTGTTTGGTTGTTTTCTCAGAGTTAGATGGTTGCCATCTGGCATTGATAGTGAGATGGTGTTGTCATCAGTTTCTAGATGCAGGAAAGGAATGATCCTCATCTGTTTCCTGTGGATAAGCAAGAGGTTGATAATCTAGTAAAATCTTGTTACCTTAAAGAAAGCAGACGTGGAATTTGTTTACATAATGCTTGCCAGTTTCTACTTTTGTGTTAATAATATAGCTTGCTAGTGAACTTTAGCTTTGAAGAATTTGAAAATGTATTTGATCATATTCTAGTTGCATCTTATTGGAATACCCCAATAATATTCTAATTGAACCTACTATTCTAATAGAATCACTGTCTCCACCAGGCACACTCCATGGTCTTTACTTGTCTGCCTTTATGAAAAATCTGGCTCCTTTGGAGAATGAAAAGCTTTTACAATGTCTTCCGATCCTGAATGATAGATTGTTCTGAAAAGCCAGAAAGAGGTTTTACAACCTACTTGAGAAGGTCTCATTTTCCACTTGAATATTAAGAAAGTGACAGAAGTAAGAGGGTACACTAGCTACAAACGTGGTTAAAAAACCGCCCAATATAAAGCAGAGTTACTTTATGGATAACTTGCTAAGATTATATCTGGCTTTCAGGCTTGTTTGTCTTCTCTTTGTTACCCATAAATCTTTCAGCATTTAGCATAATCATTTATCACTTTTCCTGTTTCCAGTTTTTCACAAGTTGCTTTGTCTCTGCTCACCTCAAAGTGCAGGTCCTGTTTGGCTAAGGAAGTTCATGCTGCTGAAGCTTTTGCAAAAGGAAGAAATGGTGGGCCACCTCTTGAACTTTCCAAACAAAATACACTATTACAATCTGGCCCTTGTGAAACTCATTTTTTTCTTGATCCTGTCTGATCCTAGCTACATGTAATATCTAGCAGTACCCGTCTAACATCTAATAATCCATTTTCTGGCCTATGCTATTCGAATCTTACAGTTATTGAAGAAGTCCTGGTTGTCTTTTATTACACAAGACATAATTATTATTGTGTCTTCTGTCTTCTTTCATGTGCTTACTTTTTAATATTGTTTTGCTGCATGCAATAAGGTCTGTATCAATAAGAAGCCCATAAAAGATTCTGGTCTTCAGAATTGCCTTCTTATATAAAAACAAGCAAAATTCAGAGGGAATATTTTATTAAATATTAGACATCTGGGTTGACTGCATTAATTTTAAATCATTCCTGTAATATTTCCTCTTTTCATTTGGTCCTTCAGATGCTCACATAATATGCAAATCATTTTAGAATGAACACAAAAGAAACATTAAATATATTAAAATCTGCATTTTAATAAAATTGTCAATGCATAATACATACATTGCTTCTAAAGAAGAATGATAAAAAGTAATAAAAGGGTAATTTAGGCACAGAACTATTTAATATCTTTTTATATTTTACAATCCAGTGAAAAGTAAATGCAGAAGAAAAGCTTGGGGCTCGGATTTGAAAGTGTTCCACTCAAATATTCTCTCCTTTTTTTTTTTTCCCTGAAAGGTTCTTGTTGGTCCCACCCTGTGTACAGTACACTCACAGTGGTACAGTAAACTCACTCTTGAACTCTCAACACGGAAAATGAAACGTTCCGATGCTTTTTGTTGCAGATGGAGTGGATGTGGAAGATGACCCCACTTGCTCCTGGCCGGCTTCCTCACCTTCGAGCAAGGACCAGACTTCCCCCAGCCACGGAGAAGGTTGCGATTTTGGAGAGGAAGAAGGTGGCCCTGGACTCCCTTATCCATGCCAATTCTGTGACAAGTCGTTCAGCCGTCTCAGCTACCTAAAGCACCATGAGCAGAGTCACAGCGACAAGCTGCCTTTCAAATGCACTTACTGCAGTAGGCTGTTCAAACACAAGCGGAGCCGAGATCGCCACATCAAACTCCACACTGGGGACAAGAAGTACCACTGCAGCGAATGCGATGCCGCGTTCTCCAGAAGTGATCACCTCAAGATCCACTTAAAGACTCACACGTCCAACAAGCCATATAAATGTGCCATTTGTCGCCGTGGGTTCCTGTCCTCTAGTTCCTTACACGGACACATGCAGGTTCACGAAAGGAACAAGGACGGCTCCCAGTCCGGTTCCAGGATGGAGGACTGGAAGATGAAGGACACTCAGAAGTGCAGTCAGTGCGAGGAAGGCTTTGACTTCCCGGAAGACCTCCAGAAGCACATTGCAGAGTGCCACCCCGAGTGCTCCCCGAATGAGGACCGGGCGGCCCTCCAGTGTGTCTACTGCCACGAGCTCTTTGTGGAGGAGACCTCCCTGATGAACCACATGGAGCAGATGCACGGCGGGGAGAAGAAGAACTCCTGCACCATCTGCTCCGAGAGCTTCCACACCGTCGAGGAACTGTACAGCCACATGGATAGTCACCAGCAACCGGAGTCATGCAACCACAGCAACAG
This sequence comes from Stenella coeruleoalba, assembly GCF_951394435.1. Lineage (NCBI taxonomy): Eukaryota > Metazoa > Chordata > Mammalia > Artiodactyla > Delphinidae > Stenella > Stenella coeruleoalba. Next base: position 48,578,551 of record NC_137160.1, read on the forward strand.
CCCTTCCCTGGTCACGGTGGGCTACACCTCCGTGTCCAGCACGACTCCGGACTCCAACCTCTCAGTGGACAGCTCGACCATGGTGGAAGCCGCCCCGCCAATCCCCAAGAGTCGAGGGAGGAAGCGGGCCTCTCAGCAAACCCCGGACATGACCGTCCCCTCGAGTAAACAGGCAAAGGTCACCTACAGCTGTATTTACTGCAACAAGCAGTTGTTTTCGAGTCTGGCGGTTCTGCAGATTCACCTGAAAACTATGCATTTAGATAAGCCAGAGCAGGCCCACATTTGTCAGTATTGCTTGGAGGTGTTGCCCTCCCTCTATAACCTCAATGAACATCTTAAGCAAGTGCACGAAGCTCAGGACCCAGGTCTGATCGTTTCTGCCATGCCTGCCATCGTCTACCAGTGCAACTTCTGCTCCGAAGTTGTCAATGACCTCAACACCCTTCAGGAACACATCCGATGTTCTCACGGATTTGCCAACCCTGCGGCTAAGGACAGCAACGCTTTTTTCTGTCCCCATTGCTACATGGGGTTCCTCACTGACTCTTCCCTTGAAGAGCATATAAGGCAGGTCCACTGCGACCTCAGTGGCTCCCGGTTTGGGTCTCCAGTGCTCGGGACTCCAAAAGAACCAGTCGTAGAAGTCTATTCTTGTTCCTATTGTACGAATTCTCCAATATTCAACAGCGTTCTTAAACTGAACAAGCACATCAAAGAGAATCATAAAAACATTCCCTTGGCCCTGAATTATATTCACAACGGGAAGAAATCCAGGGCCTTGAGCCCCCTCTCTCCTGTGGCCATAGAGCAGACATCTCTTAAGATGATGCAGGCGGTCGGAGGTGCGCCTGCGCGGCCAGCGGGAGAGTATATCTGTAATCAGTGTGGTGCTAAGTACACGTCCCTGGACGGCTTTCAGACTCACCTGAAAACTCATCTCGACACCGTGCTACCGAAACTGACCTGTCCTCAGTGCAACAAGGAGTTCCCCAACCAAGAATCCCTGCTGAAGCACGTCACCATTCATTTTATGATCACCTCCACGTACTACATCTGCGAGAGTTGTGACAAGCAGTTCACGTCAGTGGACGACCTTCAGAAACACCTGCTGGACATGCACACCTTCGTCTTCTTCCGCTGCACCCTCTGTCAAGAAGTTTTCGACTCGAAGGTCTCCATTCAGCTCCACCTGGCCGTGAAGCACAGTAATGAGAAGAAAGTCTACCGCTGCACGTCCTGCAACTGGGACTTCCGCAACGAGACAGACCTGCAGCTGCACGTGAAGCACAACCACCTGGAGAACCAGGGCAAAGTGCACAAGTGCATCTTCTGCGGCGAGTCCTTCGGCACCGAGGTGGAGCTGCAGTGCCACATCACCACCCACAGCAAGAAGTACAACTGCAAGTTCTGCAGCAAAGCCTTCCACGCCATCATCCTGCTGGAGAAACACCTGCGGGAGAAGCACTGCGTGTTTGACGCCAAGACGCCTAATTGCGGCGCCAACGGGGCCTCGGAGCAGGCGCAGAAAGAGGAGGTGGAGCTGCAGACCCTGCTGACCAACAGCCAGGAGTCCCACAACAGCCACGACGGGAGCGAGGAGGACGTGGACACCTCGGAGCCCATGTACGGCTGTGACATCTGCGGGGCGGCCTACACCATGGAGACCCTGCTGCAGAACCACCAGCTGCGGGACCACAACATCCGGCCCGGGGAGAGCGCCATCGTGAAGAAGAAAGCCGAGCTCATCAAAGGCAACTACAAGTGCAACGTGTGCTCTCGAACCTTTTTCTCGGAAAACGGCCTCCGGGAACACATGCAGACCCACCTGGGCCCCGTCAAACACTACATGTGCCCCATCTGTGGGGAGCGCTTCCCCTCCCTCTTGACTCTGACCGAACACAAAGTCACGCACAGTAAGAGCCTCGATACCGGAAACTGCCGCATCTGCAAGATGCCGCTCCAGAGCGAAGAGGAGTTTCTAGAGCATTGCCAAATGCACCCCGACCTGAGGAATTCCCTGACGGGATTTCGCTGTGTGGTCTGCATGCAGACGGTGACCTCCACCTTAGAACTCAAAATCCACGGGACGTTCCACATGCAAAAGACGGGCAACGGGTCTGCGGTCCAGGCCACGGGGCGTGGCCAGCACGTCCCCAAACTGTACAAGTGCGCGTCCTGCCTCAAGGAATTCCGTTCCAAGCAAGATCTGGTGAAACTTGACATCAACGGCCTGCCATATGGTCTGTGTGCCGGCTGCGTGAATCTCAGTAAGAGCGGGAGCCCGGGCATCAGCGTCCCTCCCGGCACGAGTAGACCAGGCCTGGGCCAGAATGAGAACCTGAGTGCCATGGAGGGTAAGGGCAAGGCCGGGGCGCTGAAGACGCGCTGTTCCAGCTGCAACGTTAAGTTTGAGTCTGAAAGTGAACTCCAGAACCACATCCAAACGGTCCACCGAGAGCTGGTGGCAGACGGCAACAGCACGCAGTTGAAAACGCCGCAAGTATCGCCCATGCCCAGAATCAGCCCCTCCCAGTCGGATGAGGTAAACTCGCCTTTTTAATGTTTGCTCTTTAACCTCCTCGAGAATCTGTCTCCACTTTACGTTTACACTTTGCTCAGCTTTAATTATTGTCAGGTGCCGAGAGGTGTTTGGATCAAAATACAGTGGTGGTTTTTCCCCCATAGCCATTAGCTAGCAATTACCTGCTTCTCGATAAGCAGCATTTTGGCTTGAATGGTGCAAAATAGGACTAATTCCAGACTCCCTAGGATATTGTCTTCTCTATGACTGAAGAGACCTGCACTCATGCCAACACTACCTGAGATCTGGAATCTCAGTGTAGCTTCACTGCGAGTTGAAATCCCCAGCTATGACTTGTGTGTATGGCAGAGAGATAATGACATAAAAGTAAAATGCTATGAGCCAACACTCTGGCTTAGAGTAAATTAAAGAGAATATATATGTTTGTGGATAACAAATTGGGTAGGGCTGGCTTTTTAATACCGTGTTGTCAGCACTCACTGTTTCTCTTTGTCTTCTGGGTAGTGAGGAAGATGTTTCTCACAACAGGATGTTTTCAAAGCCCCTACATTTATTAAGCGCCACACGGTCAACATTCGTTTTAAAGGCACTCTCCCCAAGTCTTCGCTCTCTGGGTTTGGGTTTCAAAGTGAACATGTTTTGGTTTCTTTTCTTAGTTGAAGAGTCGTTTTGGGTCTTTTTTCGCATAATGAGTCTGAAAAACAAGTTCATTTACAGTGAAATAGTTTTGTAAGTCATCATTCCTTGAAGCTGAGCAGAGGATGGCTCATTTTATTATAATTTCTTTATGCTTCATCACCTGGTGTCTAATAGCTCTCTCCCCTTCCCTACCTGCCCCTATCTGGAGATCCATCCAAATGAAAACCCCGGGGAGACCTATCTCCCTTCAGTCTGGGGTCACTGCCTTTTCCTTATCTTGTCTCTGCACTCACACCCTCTCCAAGGTCCCCCTGCATCTCCCTGCAGATAGCCATCACTCAGCTAGTAGGGGAAGGCTGGGAAGACGAACGCAGAGCCCATCCTCCTGAAATGTGCATCTGTGTGACAGGCAAACTCCCAAACTTTGAAGCTGCCTTCCCTTCTCTCCTCCTCAAGTAAATCCGCACCTTTCTCTCATCTAAATAGACAAAATCCTTTCAAACTGGAAGAACCTTGTTTTGATAATGGCTCATGACTCATGTGTTGGATCAGATCACTTCTTTTGAAACAAATATTTCTAGTTGTAATCATATGAAATGAATTACTTTTTCCAACTTTTTATCTCAAAAATGTTTAAACTTATAGAAAAGTTAAAGGAATAACACAGTGAACATATGTATGTGTCCGTGTATCCATGTCACAGGTTTATCAGTTACGAACATTTTGTTACATTTTTCTCTCTCTTTGCAACCTTTTTAATTAACCTGAGCTACATGAAAGTAAGTTGAAGATAACGTTATCTCCGAAGAAAAAGGGCATTTTCCTATTTAACCACAATATCATTAACTCAGGCAATTATTGAAATCAGCTAAAGAAATTAAAGAAATCCATACTATCATCTATAAATCTATATTCACATTTCCCCAAATCTCCCCCAAATGTTTTATTTTTAAATGCTTTTGAACAAGAATTCTTAAAAAGTTTATGCAGAAAATTATTCCTCTCTTTTGTCTTTTTCTGCTTAACATATATAGAAGAGTTTTTATATTCAGGTTTAATTTAAATAGTATATAAAAAGTGTTTAAAATGAATCTCTGTATGTGTGTGTGTGTGTGTGTTTGTGACTGTGGTGGTATGTGTGCATTTAAAACCAAGCAAAATCTAGCTTTTGTGTCTTAATAGATTTATGGAGAGGCGAGTGCCTGTTTCTTCTTACCTGTTCATGGTTTAGATTTTCTGATATTTCTAAATTGCTCTATATTATAATACCATTTGAGGTGAAATATTTTAAAAATGAAGGAGGACATATGAATAGTCTTTATCTGTTAATCTGGTTAGAGTTGATTAGGAAAAAGTTTATCTTTAAGGGATGGTCAAGTCTTCAATTATACCTAAAATCTTAACGATAATTTATAAAGCTTAACTATATGCTTCACTTACATAAAATAATATATAAAGTACTTTAAAGTACTTTTTAATTTTAATTCTTACAATAGTGTTTTTTAAGCGCCTGCTACTGAGGGTGAAAAATGACTCCATGCAAAAGAGTACCTCCTTATTAAATCTGATTAGTAACTTGTAGCAGTGTCCTTAATTGACCAGATATTAAGATTCAGTTGTACATTTTTTCTTTGTGCCTTGACAGTACACTAATCTATTCAACATTTTCACCATTGTTACTATTTTTTCTTTATTATACTATTTGTCATAAAATTTTATGCGCCCACTTCCTTTCTGATACTCTGTACCATAAAAAATGTAAAGTAGACCATACTATTTGGACTTGACATAGAAAATTATCTAAACATATGTAAAGTTTTACGAAAAGGAGCCTAAAAAGATTGCATCGGCAAGAAAAAGACATATAATAAATATTAATTTGTTCCCATTTTTTGTTAGCCAAGTTAAGCTTCTATGACCTCTCATTGTGAGTATTGTGTAAATTTTTCACCAGTGGCAGTAAAGGCGAAGTTATTACATAAGACTTTGCCAAAAGACAGGCATGCCATGTGGAACTAAACTTTATCACAAAAAAGAAGTATCACATGTACGTCCATTGACTTAGATGTCCTAGGTAGGAACTGAAGGACTTAGCAATGTAGGTGGTATTTTCATCTCTTCTTCTTGCTGAGGATTGAGGCTTCAGAAGAGAAAAGAAGAGAATAAAACCTGAGTACCTAGATGTTGTCAAGAACCAGATTAGAGTTTTCTGGGCTATGACTTACAGTCACATAAGGGTATTGATAGATGCTGGAATGCATCTTTCAAAGACTGAAAAGAATGTTACTCGGTCGAGACTAGAGTACCTATTTAATAGGGATTTAGATATAATCTAGGGAAGGATAAGTACTATATAAACCCATATAATCCAAGAAATAGATGAAAGCCTAGGCATATGACAATTAAAGAAGAATAATATTAGGTAGCTGTCATATGATGGAGAAATTTGGAACTGAAGAGAGAAGATCTGAATTTGAACTCCCATTTCTTCCGCATGCTGATTTCTGAATTTGTGAAAAATGTTCTCTTTGTACCAAAATTCTATAATTATTAATCTAAATTTGCCATGGAGACTTTGTTTTGAATAAAATATTTGGGGGAACCTAATCATTTCTGTTTCCTCCTCAAAGGTTGACTATGATATAAACTTGTACCTGCAGTGATTCCATAAATGGTAGAGAGAATTTGAGAGAGAAAGAACACTGGACATCTAGCTTTTTCCACACGTGAAACACCTCGCAGACTTACTGACATTTACTATGTGTTGAATAAATGTTAGTCCTTCTTCTGGAGTTCGTTGACACTGGCTTGGCTCCCTGGTCAGGTGCTGCCCTATGTGGACCTCAAAATGTTGTCTCATGATGATATTGGAAACATGTGTCCATCTGCCATGGTTTCCTTAAGATCCTTCATATCCAGATTTCTCTGAGGGATTGTATATTCACATTTCAATTCACATCATCCCCACGATTCTGTTGAAATTGCTCTTACAAGGGTTACAAATTATCTCCATGTTTCTAGATGCCTGTACGGTGCCACAGAATCAAAGCTAGAAGGGACAGTGGAGATCATCTGATTAAGCTGCCTTATTTTACAGACAACGAAACAGACCCACATAAATTGAGATCGGTCTAGGTCACACAGTTACTAAGTGGTAAACAAGAGACTCCGAGAATCCAGGTCTCCCAACTCCAGACTCAAGACTCTCTTTTTGTAATTCCACTGGCACTTTCCTCTAGCTGCAACCTCATCCTTGTCCTTTCCATAAAATCCTCTCGGTGTAGCAGTCTTATTTTCTCTTGTCATTCACTTCCTCCACCCACCGCAAGGGATCTTCTGCTTCTATTGCTGCACCTCAACTGACTGTTCTAAGATCTCTACCGACCTAGTGGACTGATGTAATGCTTTTGGTTTTATTTAAAGAGAATTTATCGTAGTTTACCTGCTTCTCTACTTATCACTGTTGGTCATTCCCTCCTAACTGAGCCTCTTCCTTCCTGTTTCCCTTTGTGCCTCTTTGAATGTTCTGTAGTCCTCTCTGTCCTCTACCTGCTTCTGCAAGATAGTGTCCCCATTGCTACTGTCGCTCTCCTGACCCGACCCCCCCCCCCCCCCCCAGCTACACGTGGCCTCATCCACTCCCAGGGTTTCAACCACCACCTTTTACCGATGACTCTCCAAATGGTGTTTCCAAAAGACAGGAGGGAACTTATGGGGGCTGATGGTAATCTGTATCTTGATTGTGCTGGTGGTTACGAGACTGTATGCGTTTACTAATACTCACCAGATGTAAATTCGTGACTTTTTGCATGTGAGTTACACCTCAGTGAAGCTATTTCCAAAAAAAAAAGGTGTCTTTGATTCAAACCTCTCCTCTGAAATTCAGACTCATGCACACAGCTGCCTGCTGGATATATACACACTCACATGTTCCTGTGAACTTCAAACTCGCTGGGTCCAAAACAGAACTCATCATCCTTTCTCCAAACCTGCTTTTTTTCTTAAGTATTCTATTTCACTTGTGGATCCATTGATCTTCTTAGTCTTTTCTTTTTCTCCACATCCAGTTGGCCATCCAGCCATCTCGATTTCTACTCATATGTATTTCTGAATCAATCCCCTCTTCTCCATCCTCTTACCACATTTTAAGTTCAATCTCTGATCATCTTTCACTAAACTACGAAGCAGCCTCGTAACTGTTCCCTCTGACTTTAGTGTTACTACTTTCAGATCCATCCCCACACAGCTGCCGGAACAATCTATCTAAAACACAAACCTGAATAACGTGCCCCTCCCTATGTGGAACATTTTAAGTGCTCTGCACCTCCATCCCTATAGGATGATATCATAACCCTTTTATTGTGAAAGATAAGACTCTGTAGGTCCCTGGTAAAATTTCTCCCTCTTTCCTTAGCTTTCACCTTATTCTGTTCTTGGAGGTGCTTTAATTAACCCGCACACAACATGCTGCTGCTGTTATCTTGCTAAGGCTGTCCAGTTCCTTCTGCTCAAATAACCCCTCTCCTCCTGACTGCCCTCTGTCTTCCATGAGGCTGTCCATCTTTCCCTTTAATTGGAGATCAGGTACTCTAGAAGGCCTCCTCTGACCCCAGCTTATCACCACAAACATCTCCCTTCTCCTGGAATGCCCTGTCTATACAATATGTTATAAATTTCATATGAAAAGTGTTACAGTGCTTTATAATTACCATGTACATTTCTCTTTTCTTCCCCTGAATTCCTTGGGGCAAGAATTTACTCAATCTGATATTCCTAAGCCCTGTGATAATGCCAGGCCCATCATAGGCAGGTGCCTCAGTGCTGTGTCTGGCTGGTGGCTCTCCCAGAGCCTTTCCCAGTACAGGGCGGTATGGCAGGACAGCCGGCCGCCTGGCTTTTTTTCATTCAGGAACCACCTGACACAGTGACTGGAACCTGAAGGTATTAAATAAATTTGTGTTGTTCTTCTGCGTGTGTTAACTATAGGATTGCTATTTATATTTTTACCACATTTGGACTCAAATCTTGTTTTATTGTTATTGAAGTGCTGTTCTAGATACTCTGAGCGTGTACGGGTCTGCTGTTATTATCCCACTCCACTTCAACGTCTGCTTTCTCAAAGAAGCTATAATTGTCCTGCCAAGGTTGCCAGTGGTCTCCAGGTTCATCTCCGTAGCACTTTGCAGGGTGGACAGTTCTTCCCTTGCCGTGCCTCTCTCTGACTTCAAGGCGTTCCCACTCCTAGTCTTCTTCCTACTTCTGCCTTTGGAGATTTCTCATCCTATGCCTGTCCTAAAAAGTGTAGGAATTCTTCGATGCTCATCCTTGGTCCTCTTTTACTTCTCTGTCTGCTCTCTCCATAGGCATCTCATCTATTCATGTTGCCGCAACTATTTCTTTGGTAAGAATTCCCAAATTTATGTTTCTAGCTTAGATCTCCTCTTAGTTCCAGATTACTGTGTTCCACTGACAGCTTGACTTTGCCATTTGTATCTCTTTTAGACTTCTGAAGTGTAATGTGTACCTACTAAAAGCTCTTGCTTCTCTCTCCTGAAGCCTATCTTTTTCCTAACTAACATCATTTTTGGTAAAGGGATCTACCCTACACCCAATTACCCAAGCAAGAAACCCAGGAATCACTCCCGATTCCTCCCTTTCCCTCTTTCCACACATCTAATCTATTAATAAGTTCTGTGGATTCCACCTCCAGTGAGTATCCCATCCCCTTCTTTCCATCCCCAAAGCCATCATTGTGGTCCAGGCTGCAGTCATTTCTGGCCTCCTGAGAGAGTCCCCTCCTTCATCTTCTGCCTGCTTCCCATCCATTCTTCATGCTGAAGTGGGAAGGAGGCCTGTGGACGTGTCAATCTCATGATGTCACATAAAATTCTTCAGTGGCTTCCCATTTCACTCAAATGAAATTCCAACCTCTCACCAGTTTGTGAGACCATGCATGTCCTGGCCGGCCTGGCTGCCCTTGCCTTGCCCTGGCTCTTCCTCGTGCACTGCACCCAGCCTCCCAGCCTCCAGGGGGATGGGGCAGGGAGGTTCTGCTTTGGAACCTTCACATGTGCTCCTTCCTCACTTGGCCTGCACTTCTGAGCCAGCCTCTCTGCACCACCAGTTCTTTCTCGGCTGTCAGGTGGGCCTTCCCTGAAAATCTTATCGAAGTTGGTTTCCTCCTGAAGATTTTCTTTTAAAATAGTCGTTTTTGTTTACTTATTTCCTTCTTCCCCTTTCTCACCTATGAACATCCAACAGCTTAACATAAGAGCTTAATAAATATCAGTTGAATAAATGAACATAGTGTAAATACTTCAAAACGACAAAAGTAGTGTATACTCCATCTTTGGATGTATTTGCAGGTGTATCTAATAACTAATACACATAGATGATAAGTTTACCCAAAAGTACGGAGATGCTTTAAAATTAGGTGTGATCTAAAAATATTAAATAAGCTAAAAGGCTTGAAAGTTCTAACAATTCAGAGATCATCTTCAGTGTGAAGGTCTGTTTTAAGTGTCTCAAAGTCAATATTCTTCCTTTATAGTTCTTACACTGAAAATAGAAACGTCTATGTTGACATGCTTAAGCTCCAGAGTTCTTTTTTGTTTTGTATGATATAAATTTCCATATGAGGTTGAAAGAAAAATGTTAAAGTTTTTATGTGTCAAATTGCTGGTATTAAGTTTTGCTAAGCTAAAGGAACAAAAATAAATGAGTTAAGTTTCCTCTAAATAAACAATATCTTAAAATTAAGTAGAAAAATTACATGACCAAATAGATTTGTAAAATTCAAGATGTTATTGAAATAGACTTAGTTGCTTTTCCAAGTTTAATCTGCTTTCAGATTTATTGTTGTGCTCAGTATTTGTTTGGCATCTGCAACGCACTAGAGCAGGGAGTTAATGACCCCTGGCATAAGTATCGGGGTGTGGAACATGGGAGCAGCTGCCTCTCGTCCACTATCTCTAGTCTCATGTTCATTAAGTGTTGATCGTTGCATCACACATTGAATTTGCTACCACTACCATCCCTAGATTTTCTGTACTTACTTCCAGTTCTGGATTTTTTGCTGATGCTTTCCATATGCATACAGTGTCTTTTAGAACATACGGAATTCAAAAGTAAGAATGTTTTTGTATACCACCCTGAATCTTGAATTGCACATATTTGTCCATTGAGTACTAGGCCAAAGAGTTTGAAATCACCACCCTCTGTAGCGGTAGAATTTTGTTCAGCAGGAGCATTTTACATTTAGCTGAAATTATATCGAAGTAGAGATTAGTGAATATCTACTTAAGGTACTTTTGAATAATGAAAGAAAAGGGAAAGCTACATTCTGGATCTCTTATTACTGGATGGCTCCCCTCTCTGCGTAATACAGATGCAATTTTCTATTAGATGTACTTTCTGTTTCTAGAAATTTAACAGCCTAATTAGGAGAACCTTGTAAAGACTTTTAAAAAAATTAAATAGCCAGTTCCTTATTTGTATATATTTTTTCACCTTTTAAATATGGTTTTTTTTTTTTTTGCGGTACGCGGGCCTCTCACTGTTGTGGCCTCTCCCATTGTGGAGCACAGGCTCCGGACGCGCAGGCTCAGCGGCCATGGCTCACGGGCCCAGCCGCTCTGCAGCATGTGGGATCTTCCCAGACCGGGGCACGAACCCGTGTCCCCTGCATCGGCAGGCGGACTCTCAAGCACTGCGCCACCAGGGAAGCCCTAAATATGCATGTTTCTAAGGGTTCTATTTTTAATATGTTTTTTTCTTCCCTTACCCTCATTTCCTATTACGGAATTATTATCCCATACAGATGAGTGAAATATCAAATTCCAACCTGTAACCTCTCGTTAAGTCCCATCTTAGATTTTCAATTAACTTGTTTGACATTACCAGTTGAACATTGTGCTAGCCATTTGATCAAATCAAATCATAATTTCTTTCTTTTCCTCTCCAGTTTTTGTCTGTGTTGCATGATTCTCCTAATTATTCTTGTCTGAAACTTTGTATGTATCTCCTAAATCTTGTCTGGTCTCCTAACCTTTTGAATTGGTCACTCTTGAGGTGCTGTATTTTCTCTTCTATTTGCATCTCCTGCGTTCTCTCTCCGGTGCAAGTCTTATCCTTGTAAACTAACGGATCTCTTTTACTCTCTTCCTATCATAATTCACAACAGATTTAGAAGTTTAGGATCTCACAAATCACATTTTCTGACCACAGTGCAAATGCATTATAAATAAAAATATTTTTTAAAACCCCATAAATTTTATTTTAATAAATTCATTATTTATTTATTTTTGGCTGTGGTGGGTCTTTGCTGTTGCGCATGGGCTTTCTCTAGTTGTGGTGAGTGGGGGCTACTCTTCGTTGCAGTGCATGGGCTTCTCATTGCGGTGGCTTCTCTTGTGGAGCACGGGCTCTAGGCACGCAGGCTTCAGTAATTGTGGCACACGGGCTCAGTAGTTGTGGCTCGCGGGCTTTAGGGCACAGGCTCTGTAGTTGTGGCACACAGGCTTAGTTGCTCCGTGGCATGTGGGATCTTCCCAGACCCGGGCTCAAACCCGTGTCCCCTGCATTGGCAGGCGGATCCTTAACCACTGTGCCAGCAGGGAAGTTTCCTAAACCCCATACATTTCAAAATTACCCATGGAACAAAGAGGCCATGGAAATAGCAGTTAAAAACACTTCAAACTGAAAGACAACTATATTTTAAAACTTGTGAGATATAAATTAAAGCAGTATTTAGAGGGAAAGTTATTAGAACATAAAAATACATATTAGAAAATTTTAAAAAGCTTAATATCAATGTGATAAAAATCAAACTTAAGACATTAGGAACAGAACAAGAAAACAAACCCATAAAAAATAGAAACGAAGGAAATAGTAAAGCTAAGAGCAGAAAGTAATGAAATGTAAAACAAACAACAAGGAGGCCAGCAAAGTAAAACAGCAATTTTTTGAAATGACTAACGAAGTTTACACACTTCTGGTGAGATTAATCAGGGTAAAGCAACAATAAATAAATAATATGAAGAATGAAGGGGGAGCCATAACTTCACATGTGCAGAAGTTAAAAAGATAGTAGGGGAACCACTACACATATCAGAATGACTGAAATAAAAAAGAATACATAAATTCATTTTTGCAAGAATGAAGAGCAATTGGAACTCTCTTACTTTACTGGTGAGAGTATAATTTTGTATAACTGCTTTCGAAAACTGTTGGACAGTATATACTAAAGTTGATTACTAGCCTACTCTATGACCCATCAAGTCTATTCCTATGTTTATATCTAAGAGAAATGAATGCACATGTTTAACAAGTAATGAACAAGAATATTCATAGTAGCTTTTGCATATAAGCTTTAAGCAGCAGTCGAAGTGTCTGTCAAAATAGAATAAATGTATAAATATATTCATACAATGATATGAATTTTATTTCATTCATATGATGGACTACTACACAGAAATAAAGAAGAATGAACTACCGCTATGTAACAACCTGGAATACTCACATACAAAATGATGAAAAAAAGGAACCACACACATCCTACTACACAATTTCATTCATATAAAATTTAAGAATGGGTAAAACTAATTTCTGATAATCAAAGTCAGAATAGTTACCTTTGGGATGGTATCAACTAGGAAAGGGTGGAAGGGAACATTCTAGAAATATTCCATATCTGGATCTATGTGGTGGTTACACTGGTATTTGTAAAATTCCGTAAATCAGGCGTATTCTTAAGGTTACAGCAGTTTACTATACATATGTTATTTCTCAATAAAAATTGTACAAAATGCACCCAAAACACACAAAATAAAGAAGAGTAAGATAATACTATGAAGAACTTTATGGTAGTAACTGGATAATTTTGATTATATGGGAACAGTCTTAGGATGATATGTTACCAAAGCTGACTCAAGAAAAAAAGAAGTAGAATGATTCCATAAATATGAAAGAGTTAATAAATTGTTGAAAACCTTCCCACAAAGAAAATACCAGAACATACACATAATTCCAAAGCTGAGCCAGAAAGTATAAAAAGAGGGAACACTCCAGTTCCTTTAATGAATCTAGTATAATCTTGATGTCAAAACCAGACAAAAATGTAAAAGGAAAATTTAGGCCAGTTTTACTCATGATTTTACATTTTAAACTTTTAAATAAAATGTAAACAAACTAAATTCACACTGTTAAAAAACGGTTTTTATACTATAACCAAAATGATTTTATCACAAGAATACAACGTGGGTTCAACCTCAGGAAATCAATTAATTAATTTTACCACATTAACTGTTTAAAGGAGATAAATTATCTGTTTATCTCAAGAGTTGCAGAAAAAACTAAATTCAGCATACTTTTGTGATCAAAAAGAACACTTAATTAGGGATAGGCAGTAATTTCCTTACCCTTATAAAGACTGTTTAAAATATCGTCTTCAGCAAGCATCATCATTAGTGGTGAAATTTTAATGCAATTATTATTTTATAATAAAATCACTAATAAGGCTTCCTGGGTGACTTAACCAACAATGTAAGATAAAATAAAAATGAATTTACTAATAAAAAAACAGGTAACAGTGACATTGAAAAGAACCAAATTAAATTGTCATTTAGAAGTCATATGTTTGTTTGTAAAACAAAATCCAAAGAATCTAAAGACAAACTATTGTAATGAATAAAACTTCAGCAAAGTTGCTGGCTACCAAATCAAATCATACAAGTTAATTCGATTTTTATTCATTACCAATAAAGTTAGAAAATTTGAATTTTAAAATAATTCCATTTATAATAAGCTCAAAAATAGGTACTTAGAAATAAAACTTATAAGGTGTGCAAGACTATGGAGAAAATGATAAAACATTATTAAAAGATATTGTTAAAGACCTAAATAAATGATCAGATTTAACTTGTTCAGGAATAGGAAGACTCAATACTGTTAAGCTCTCAATCATCCCTAATTTGATCTGCGGACTCACAGCTATTCTAATGAAAATTTCTACAGGTTTTAAAAAAAAATTTTTATTTTTTGGAATTTGACAAATGTATACTGGGGCTTCCCTGGTGGCACAGTGGTTGAGAATCTGCCTGCTAATGCGGGGGACACGGGTTCGAGCCCTGGTCTGGGAGGATCCCATATGCCGCGGAGCAACTAGGCCCACAGTGAGCCACAACTACTGAGCCTGCACGTCCGGAGCCTGTGCTCCGCAACAAGAGAGGCCGCGATAGTGAGAGGCCCGCACGCCGCGATGAAGAGTGGACCCTGCTTGCCACAACCTCGCACAGAAACGAAGACCCAACACAGCAAAAATAAATAATTAATAAAGTCCTACCCCCAACATCTAAAAAAAAAATTTAAAAATGTATACTGAAGAGCGAAAGGTCAAGAATAGCAAAGATACTCTTGAAGAAAAGGAGCAGGCAGAGTAGGATTTGTCCTACTCTGTAGTCAATTTATAATAAATCTGCAGTAACTAGGATGACATGATATTTGTCCACAGAACAAAATAGAGATTCTCCGAAAGAGATATAAGACTGAATATAGTAGAGCTGTCTTTGCATCTCAGTGGGGGAATGAATGGAGTATTCAACTTAGCCATAGAGAAAGATAAAATAAAATTGAGCCCCTACTCACGTGTATAAAAATGTGTGAAAGGGCTTCCCTGGTGGCGCAGTGGTTGAGAGTCCGCCTGCCGCTGCAGGGGACACAGGTTCATGCCCCGGTCTGGGAAGATCCCACATGCCGCGGAGCGGCTGGGCCCGTGAGCCATGGCCGCTGAGCCTGTGCGTCCGGAGCCTATGCTCCACAACGGGAGAGGCCACAACAGTAAGAAGTCGGCGTACCGCAAAAAAAAAAAAAAAAAAAAAAAAAAAAAAAGTGAGAAAGAACAAAACCATAAATCATAGAAAAAAATATAGAGAATTTTTTATGACCTTAGATTAAGGAAAGATTTCTCAAATAAGACCCAGAGAGTATAAATCACAAATAAAATGATTGATATGTTCATCTACATTAAAAATAATAACTTCTGTTTACCAAAATTTACCATAAAGTGAGCAAAAATAAGAACTCCAAGATAATAAAATATATTTATAACACATATAGTTGGAAAAAGTGTTAGTTTCCTAAATGGAAAAGAAATAGCCACAAATTAACAGGAGAACTCAAATCACCAAATAAGAAAATATGAAATTAACATGAACAGGCATTTCACAAAGAGGAAACATGAAGATCCAATAAACATGTGAAAATGTTTAATCCTCATCAGTAATATGGGAAATGCAAATTCAGACAGAGAATAATAGATGGTTTGAGAAGAGCACACAGGAAGCTAAGTTGGGCACACAGGTATTTGTTTAATAGTTACTATTTATATATTACTTATGTTATGTTTACTGTTTGTAAGCATTTAATATTTAACTTAAAAAGCAAAATAATCAGAACCATAATATGCAATCAGTATCACTTATAAATATAAGATAAATATGAGTAATACAATTAATACAAAATAATGTTTTAAAAATTCTAGCTATACTCATACCTGCAAAGGTTTGTGAGTCTGAAACCTGTTCTTTCATTGTTACAAGTAAGTTTGTCAAGGTTTGTAGAGGTATTAAAGACATATTAGCATCTTAGTGAGACTTTTTTCTTCTGTGTAATTAGAAAGAGCAGTATCCACGCCTTATAGTTGAGGTGGTGCATATCTCACACTTTGGAGAACATTAATCTATAGCATTAACTTTTTATTCCTCGTCTGGTGCTTCAACTTAAGATAAATTTATTCATTTCCTGCAATGTACCAGGCATTAGGCTATCAGGTTTGTAAAGAGGATGAGCATTATACGAATATGGTTATTTGAATACATGTCTTTCTTCCCAGTATAGCCCCCTGAGGGCTTATAGTTTACTCGGAATAAATTAATGTATAGCAATAAATACAGTATAAAGCAGAATGGAATATGTGCCTTAATAGAAGTACTAGTGAAGTGCTGAAGTAGTTCAGAGGAGATAGCAAATAACCAGGCAGGAGTTAGCTTTGCAGGTATCTGTGTAAAGAGCAAGCAAAATGGAAAGAACTCCCAAGCAAAAGTCCGAAGGCAGTAGTGTGCCTGGCAGGCTTAGGAATAGCAAGGGGGTAAGCACGGCTGCAGCAGAGGGAGCCAGAGTGAGGGATGCAGGCAGGGTTACATGGTATCCTCCGTGTTTCTCAGGCGAGTTTCTTAACACATCATAGGTTCTTAGTCAACACTTGCAAATAATTGAAAGCTGGTGATAAAAACAAATGGAAAAAGAAACAAAGAAGGAACCACACATAAATAGAACATAAGACTTCTCCTAAGTATGTAATAGACTATGCAATTCGTGTCATAAAGAGATTGAGTGTCAGGTGTAATCCTATAAAAAAATCCCCATATCAAGGCAAAAGATTGATTTTGTTCAATTAAACATTATATTACATAAGCAAGCCTTCAACTGAGTCTGAACATGTTTTGTTATTGAGAGATTGCCTCCATGGGTGTGGAGAGTTTACGCATAAACCACATAACGTAATAGAAGAAAATGTTGTACTTAGAGAAAAACCGAGTTCAAATAACAGTTGACAGAAGCATCTGTGTGATCTTAACCAGTCTTTCCTAAGCCTGAGTTCCTTCATTGTTAACATGGGCATAATCCATATTTTGCCTACTTTATAGTGTTATTGTAAAGAGCAGATCATATGTTTGTAAGAAAGTTCTTGGTACACTGAAGCACCTGACAAATGTTGCATATGGTACATCATTTATATAATATCTGTGTATAAGTCAGCACATATCCCTATGTATGTATGCACACATTCATATAATTTATATCTAAAATGTGCTTCAGTTAATTTATTACTATAATCTAGAATAATTTTATCTAGTGCTAGAACTATGGATTATTTGGTGAAAATGCATTGAAATCAGTCATCATATGTCTACAAAGTTGATTATATAGAAAGGCATAATCAAATATTAAAACAAATATAGGGCTTCCCTGGTGGCGCAGTGGTTGAGAGTCCGCCTGCCGATGCAGGGGACATGGGTTTGTGCCCCAGTCCGGGAAGATCCCATATGCCATATCCCATGGGCCCGTGAGCCATGGCCACTGAGCCTGCGCATCCGGAGCCTGTGCTCCGCAACGGGAGAGGCCACAACAGTGAGAGGCCCGCGTACCGCAAAAAAAAAAAAAAAAAAGTTACAAAAAAAAACAAATATAGAAGCAATGAAATCCAAGGGACAAAGAGAGTGTAAAAGCCACAAAGATAAAATATTATTCAGAGACAGCATCAGGCAACAATAAATATAAAAGGTAGAAAAACGTGTAAATAGATGAGTATATAGGTGGAAAAAGGAATTATAGATAAGAAATCGAAAATGTCCAATAGTATTATTGGATTGAAACATATCATGGAGAGCAGGAGAGCAAAAAAAATCTTAGGGAAATAATATCTAAGAAAGTTAAAAATTGTAAATGAAAGGCATAGTAAGTGAATACCAAAATAAGACACCTTCTCCTAAACTCAAGAAGCAAGTGAATAGTTTGAGAGGTGGTTAATTTTAAAGAACTGGTATTTGTTTGCCTAAAACTCACTAGCCATTTTCTTCATGGATCAAATATATTTACATTCTGGGGAAAGAAAAGTGGTGAAATTTTTGCTTTTGTTTTTGTCCTTGGACAGGATTTATAATTTAGATGCATAACCTCTTGATTTATTTTTGTAATAGAGTACTATGTTTTAAAAAATTACTAGTAAGTGATTGAGAGATATTTTGAAGCAAAAATATACCATGATTAGAAATCAAAGTGGCATTGATAAACCTAGCTTGCCAAAGTCTGATGTTAATGTACTCCTCTTAAGATAAATCTAAGTATTTTATAAGTGTGGCTTACAGTAGGGAAGCAAAAATGAGCTTCCTGATTTCATAAGAGCTCATGATAAAGAAATGTCCAGAAATACAAATTTGATTATGAAAGCAACCACATGTTTAATAAAGATCATTTCTTAAGAAAAAGTAAGAGGAAGAACAGAAGAGTGGAAAGAGTTGGGCGGGGGGAGCAGAAGGAAGGGTGGGAGGGGAGGACTAAATAAGATAGTTGAAAAACTGGCAGGAAGCCCTCTAAGTTTAATGTCTATACCCACTAGGATTGGAAAATTGAAATCGTTTTGGTGGAAGATAGACCCTTTTAGCACCATTAATTGGATCTGGATTGATATCATTTTGTTATACAAATTTAAATGATTCCAAAGCAGACATTCCCCAACTGCTGATATTAATTTGCATCTAGTTCATTCATTCATTTAACAGTTATTGAGTTTCAGACACATGGCAGGCATTGTGCAAAGACACTGAGTACACAATGGCACACATCATAGATATTGTTTCATGTTTCTCTTGGCAAAGAATTAAACCTTCTAAAAGTAGATGTACCCTCATATAGTGAATCATGTACATATTAAGATGGTAAGGAGTTGACAGGATTGGAAAAAGGGATATTCTCAAATGCCTCGTAAGGATAGTCACATTGAAATTACAAAATGTCTTTTAAAAGAATGACTGACTTATCACCTGGACTTTTAAAGAATATCTAGAAAATATTACAGTGCTTGCCTTGCACAGATTCTATATAAAATGTCGAATTTGCTATTACCATCTTTTTCTTAATGTTCCCCCTCGTATTCTATACTGTAGAGTAATGTTCTCAAGACCCTGTTGGGAAAGGGCCCCATATTTTCTTAGCTTATATTTTGGGATATTTTTAATTTGAAAAATGTCTAGCTTTATAAGATATATTATCAGTAATAATTATGCAGAGGTTTTTCAGGCCCACAGTTTAATTTTCCAGGATAATCTGAAGGAAGGCTGGGTCTTATCTGGTTGTACTATGCAGAATTTAGGTATTTTTGGTGGCAGCAATCTGGTTCCCTCCAGTAAATTTCTCTGAAAACACTTACTCTTGAGTATACTTATAAAAAGCCCAAATCAGTTCTCTTCTGTGTCGTTCAGACACTCCTTCATAAATGCTCCATGTCAGGCAGCGGGCTGGGCGATGGAGCTGTAGAGGGGAAATAAGACATAGTTCCTTAAGTGACAGGAGACCTTAGAATGTAATGTGAATAGATGCTTTGAATGTAATATAGTAAATTCCAGGCTAAAAGCAGACACTGAGAAATGAGAACCCCCCAAAGAAGGCAGCAGGTAGTAGAAAGAACCAGCGATGGACAGGTGGCTATGAAAGCCATCCTGCAGCACAGGGCCAGGAAGAGACACAGTAAGCTTCAAGCAGAATAACGAGCCAGCGTGGCAGTAGTTACCAATCGCTTTTTGTAAATGTGCACACCCATCATATAAATGTGGGTGTATTCATGGTGACCCAGAGTTCTAGGCTTGCTAGAGCTTTCTGTGAGTCACTTTCTGTGAGTCACAGACAAGGACACTTCATCTCTCTGGGGACCTCACTTTGATTG
Source organism: Stenella coeruleoalba (assembly GCF_951394435.1). Classification (NCBI taxonomy): domain Eukaryota; kingdom Metazoa; phylum Chordata; class Mammalia; order Artiodactyla; family Delphinidae; genus Stenella; species Stenella coeruleoalba. The sequence goes on from NC_137160.1 coordinate 48,598,233, forward strand.
TCTGTGATGAGGAAATTGAAATATTCACTTGTCCCTCTCAATTCTCAAACTCCCCAATATTCTATATAAGCTTGTGCTAGTACCTTTGAAAATATAAAGAATATGGTGGCATTTTATTCTATTTTTAAAAGATATTTTTGGAATGATGAATGAGGAAGGATTGAAGAAATCCAAATAATTTCAGTTAAATCAAGGGATTAAAAGAACCCCACCACCTATACATTTATATACATGGTAACTGCACAGTATGTTTTAGAATAGGTAAAGTCAAGGCAACAGACCTCTATCCTCAAAAACTTACTGTTGAAGAGTACAAACAACAAGAATAAAGAAGTAAACACCCACCTTCTTGTGTGGGTGTTATTGCTAACAAGCTTTACGGAGCAGGTGGGATTTTAGAAGCAATCTGAAGGAGAAGAGAAGGATGGTGTGACGCGCTTCAGTAGGAAAGCTGTTCAAGTGGAAGGGATGCACAAGAGAAGGCAGAACCCGAAATGAAAATAGGGAGGAAGAGAGAAGCGAAAAAAAAACTGCTGGGAGTAGGAGGACAGGAGGTAATATATCTCATTGGAATAAGAGTGATAAAGGACCAGGCGATTTGGTTAATGTACTCCTCTTAAGATAAATCTAAGGATTATCTTGTGTATTATCTAAGGATATTATCTAAGGATAAATCTAAGGATATCTTGTGTACCACATACAGGGTAACTGAAATGACCCAAATAAGAGGGAGGGTGTTCTGTAGATGAAACACAAACTACCAGAATGTGCAGTATTCCTTTTACAGAAGAATAGCTACAAGGATAGATTAGGAATATAAACAAAAGGGAATCACTGTGACTCCACAGGAGCCTTCATCTAAAGAGAAGTGGAAGGAAGCAAAGATTTTTTTTATTTTACAATGAACAGGTATGAATCATTCACACATTGCTTGATTGTGTGTAAATATTTACATTATGTATTGCATAGATACAAGATGGGTAAGACAGAGCCCTCTCCCTACCCTTACAGCCCTTTAGAGATAAATCGGTTTTATTGAAATAATTCTGATACAACATGTACTGAATTATAAGAGAATCAAGAGGAAACTTCTATGATTTAATATTAAATAAAGCTTCTCTCTATGTCAGCCTTTTGATATGTATGACGAGTCTCTAGTAAATGGTACTAGTACTCGTAAGGAGTTCACAAACCTGTCTACATTCTCAACTTGCTTTGAGGGCAGAAGTTATATACTTAAGAAAATATGTCTTAATGAATCCTAAAATATTTTTTTTCTTTGTCACAAAACTTTCTCCTGGTCTGTGGTGGGATTTTAAATTGTATTACCAGCCTTCGAGATTGGATCTCCATGGGCATACGGTGCAATTCAGTGGTGTTGCAATACAGTACTTAATGTTCCTACTCCTTCATCTCTCTAACTGTATATCCCCAATATCTACCAGCCATACCTCTTCATTTTGAAAATGGTGAGACAGAAGGGAGGTTTCAGATTTTTAAGGTGAAAACGATCAGTATATGGTTGGAATAACTGGCAAGGAACATTGACCCTAATTTGGTATAAGGCAAGAATTTTGACTTCTTCTTTTCCTCCTCAGATTTATGTTTATAAAAGACTCATTATTCAAACTACTATTCCCCCAGTCCCAATTTCTTAGCTTTCTTGAATGATATGAATGTTTACAAAACAGTACAGGAAGTTAATTACTATGAGTCATAGTAATTTCATATGTTCCTAGTTCATACTAGGAACTAGCAAAATATTACAGTCATGGGTAACTAGGGGCAAACTCCCTAACTCAAAAAGAATCAGCGCATGCTCTGGTGGGGTTTTTTTCTGTAACCTTTACTACAGCAATAATTTAGTTTGTGTTATTCAGCCTCTTCCACTTCACTGGTGCTGTGTAAGGTAGAAGAGAGATTTGCAGGCAGAAATAGACAAGTCCTAAATAGTACCTTAGGAATGAAGGTGATGAATGTGCGATGCCTCTTTAAGATTGTCCATTGGACAATCAGTGAACAAAATTTATTGACTGTTTACTTTATGGATAACATTATAGGAGATTGATTTAGGTAAATTTACAATGGCATAGAAACAGCAACTGAATGCATAACATTAAATAAGATCATCTAGATGAAGATCTCTTAGTCAGGGAGATAAGCTAGGTCCCTTGGAAGAGACTCCAGTAGCTGAATTGGGAGAAATCTGAGAACTGGAGATGAATAAGTGAGCCTAATAAAGCATCTCTCTCCAAGGGAAATTTGGGCTTAAATTCAGTTTTTAATGTTAGACATCAAGTTCAAGAACATAAAAATGCACATTTTGAGGAAAATAAATGTGTTAGGAGACAATTCATTTTATTATTTTTAATAAATTTATTTATTTATTTATTTATTTTTGGCTGCGTTGGGTCTTCGTTGCTGTGTGCAGGCTTTCTCTAGTTGCCGCGAGCGGGGGCTACTCTTCATTGCAGTGCGCGGGTTTCTCATTGCAGTGGCTTCTCTTGTTGTGGAACATGGACTCTAGGCATGTGGGCTTCAGTAGTTGTGGCACGTGGGCTCAGCAGTTGTGGCTCATGGGCTGTAGAGCGCAGGCTCAGTAGTTGTGATGCACGGGCTTAGTTGCTCCCCGGCATGTGGGATCTTCAGACCAGGGCTCGAACCCGTGCCCCCTGCATTGGCAGGCGGATTCTTTTCTTTTCGGCGGGGGTGGTGGTACGCGGGCCTCTCACTGTTGTGGCCTCTCCCGTTGCGGAGCACAGGCTCCGGACGCGCAGGCTCAGCGGCCATGGCTCACAGGCCCAGCCACTCCGCGGCATGTGGGATCTTCCAGGACCGGGGCACGAACCCGTGTCCGCTGCATCGGCAGGCGGACTCTCAACCACTGCGCTACCAGGGAAGCCCTGAAAATAAAATATTTTAATGCTGTTTTATCTAATATTCAAAGAGAACTCAAGAGAAGCTGAAAAATGGTTCAACTTTTTTTACCCCTTGATTTCAAAGTTACTAGTAGCTTAAATTCATATCTTCATAGAGTTTTGGATTTTATTTGTAAAGATAAATATTTTTTCCTTTCTTATACTGCATGCACCTGTGCAAAATTTGTCTATAATTAAAAGAAAAAAATGCATTTTTATGAATCATTTAAAGCAAAAATCTTTTTCCAGATTTTTTCTGACTAGATTGTTGTCTCTCTTTTTCCTGTCCAGAGCAATCTTCTTTAGCCCTTCTTCTGTTCTGAATTACCTTCCTCATTCCACCAAATACCCCCACCAGACTGTGAGCAACTTGCCTGGCATGTACTAGACATTTTGTATCTGGGTTTTGAACTCAAGGAAATTATTTCCATTTTAGACCTCAGATCAAGTCTTTACTCTCCCAGGGAGCTTTTCCTGATTCTTGTAGACCATATTAACCCATGCCTATCTGGTATGTTTTCACTGTCTTCTCCTTGCCAACATTGACTGGTACTTGGTTTGCCATTTAGTGCTTTGCCATGTTAGGTGGGCAAAATATTGAATACTTATAACAGTTTAATCTTCGTGTGTGTTCTCTCCTCCTTGTAATACCCCTTGGTTATTGAGCTTTTAGTACATGCCAGGCATTGTGTGAAGTGTTATATAGTGCTTAATGTCTAGACATTAACTACATCTGTAAGACAATAACGTCTTCCTTTTAACCACCATGAAAACACACAATATAAAGTTGATACTGGTGTTTTTTTAATGAATTATTTGGGTGAGCTTTTCATCATTAGTAGCTTTCATTTAATTTCACCCATTTTTTTTCCCTCTCTGTTCAGTGACTTATTTTCATAGAAATTCAGAATTGGAAAATGACCAAACCAAATTACTAAAATGTTTGAAGTATTGCGTATTTGTGGAAAGCTGTAGGTTCATTATTTTCATTCACATATAATATCCATTTGCTTGCCAACAAAATACTGCCAAGTAAAGGTGCCACTGATCTTAAATATATGTCTCATCTGTAATTAATATATTTGTTCTTGAGATGGTAATGGATGTTGCTATAGACCTTGAAAACAGCTTTTTTCCAAGTGAGGTTGCACCTTTTTTCACATGTTCTACCCTCCTCTTCCTTCCCACCCCACAACCCTGTCACCAACTTGTGACATTCTTTATGCAATTAATTTTTTTTTTTTTTTTTTGTGGTACGCGGGCCTCTCACTGTTGTGGCCTCTCCCGTTGCGGAGCACAGTCTCCGGATGCACAGGCTCAGCGGCCATGGCTCACGGGCCCAGCCGCTCAGTGGCATGTGGGATCCTCCCGGACCGAGGCACGAACCCGTGTCCCCTGCATCGGCAGGCGGACTCTCAACCACTGCGCCACCAGGGAAGCCCTATGCAATTAATTTTTAAAGCTTTATTTAATAAACATTTGTTTGGCCCTTGCTAATTTCCATACAATCTAAATTACTGGATTCTAGTTTAGGGAAATTTTAATATGGTTTTAAAGTCCACATAAAAGAGTGAGAAATAATCTTTGACAAGCAACTTTATTGTGCCATACAGCTCATCGGGTATTCCATCCCATCCCCTTAATAACCTGTCAAGTAAAGAGTAATAAAGGGGGCTTCGCTGGTGGTGCAGTGGTTGAGAATCTGCCTGCTAATGCAGGGGACACGGGTTCGAGCCCTGGTCTGGGAAGATCCCACACGCCATGGAGCATCTAGGCCTGTGAGCCACAACTACTGAGCCTGCGCGTCTGGAGCCTGTGCTCCGCAACAAGAGAGGCCGTGATAGTGAGAGGCCCGCGCACCGCGATGAAGAGTGACCCCCGCTTGCCACAACTAGAGAAAGCCCTCGCACAGAAATGAAGGCCCAACACAGCCATAAATAAATAAATTTTTAAAAAAGTAATAAAGGTAGTTACTATTTAATGCAGACATGCTACATGGTGGGCATGGTACTAAGCTAAGCACTTTTATATAGTTCTTACTTGCTTCTCACATCAACTATAAATGTAAGTTTTACTATTTTTAATTTACAGGGAGGGAAACTAAGACTCAGGGTCATTAAGTGATTTGTCACACAGCTATATGATGAAGCCACTGCATAGTAACTAATTGCAGAAGGAGAATCCTAACGTTGCTTTCCTACTAAGACTGGTGGTTGTATTTGGAATGGGTATTTTATAGCGTCATTGTGCACATCTTAATTTCAGGGGGTCCCGATTGAGTCTGAGACTAATTCTTCCTTGATAGCCACTGCCAAACTTTGGGATTGGTGACATAGGCCTGAGGGCTGTGGGATGTCCTTGAAAAATGACTCTGTAACTTCATGCTTTGATGCTCCAAACATATACCAATGATAGACGAAATAGAAAGTTAGAAAACCAAATGGATTTAGTCAGCCTCAAAACAGTTGTCCATCTTTGGGATCTGAGAACCAAAGTTAAAAACCAAGTGGTTATCAGGGTTGAAGCCAGGGGTCTCCTGGACTCTATTCCAGAAATAAGAAGTGGTATCTAGAGTTCTCATTACCTATGGGACAAAGCCAGACCTGCTGCTTAAAGCGGGACCTGGGGAGAAACTTCATGGCTCATGACAGGAAACTAGAATAAAGGTTCTGTTGCTGAGCAATACATGGATCTAGGGCCTGTGAGCTGTACAGTTAAAGGGGTAGGAGGAGAGACACAGTTTGTGACTTAAAACTGAATTAGCCATATGCTAGCCCTGTGATTCAGCTCACAGTGTCTCTGACATCCCTGTAGCACAGCAAATACACAGGAAGTGCCCCTGTGTGACCTAGCCTGGTCTGGTAGCCTGGATGGCCTAGTAGAAGCAATGGCAAAAGTATTGGAAAGGGAGGAATGAGCACACAGAATAAAAACCTTTCATTAAAAATGGGCTTCAAACCAAGCTTCCAAAATATGTGAGTGATTCATTAGATTCATGGAGTAAAGCAGACGAGCAGTCTGACAAAGACTTTGAAAAAGACAAATGAAAGTATGATTTTCCCTAAAAGGAGTGACAAATTTTGGAGCAAATCCAAGTAGAAATTTTTTTTTAAAAGAGCACTTGTATTTAAAATTAGAAACGTTAGAAATGACAAATAGTCATTGAAATAAAAGCTTTAGTAGTTAGGATAAACTCTAGACTGAACATCAGTGAAGAGAGAACCAATGGTTTGTAAAAGTACAGAGAAAATCACCTAGACCAGAACATAGAGGACAAGCCGATTTTTAAAACATGAATGGAAAAATGGTTAAGATACATGGAGGATAGATTGGGAGGCTCCAGTCTGTGTCTAACAGGAGTTCCAGTGGCAGTGAATGGAAAGTGTGTGAGAGATACATAAAAACTGAAGAAAAGGTCACTGAAAGATTTCAGGATTGGAGACATACCTGAACCCTCAGATTGAAATTGTTCTTCAAGTATTGAGCAGGACAAATAAACATAAATATACAGTTGAAAATATGACAATAAAACTTCAAGACACTGAGAGCAAAAGAAAATCTTGAAGCAGACTGGGGGACTTTGGGGAGCCAGTTCTGCCCGGTGGATCTTGGTCAAGGGTCTGGGACTGGGAGCCTACGGTGGAAGTGGCTAGAAACAGTTCCTTCAGTGTCATCAGCTAGTCTCATACCATCCCTGGCATTGTCAAGGACCAAAGCACTAAACAATTCTAAGGAGAGCATTCTTCCAAAATGCACCTAAAATGTAATTGTAAATTTGCCTGCAAATGATCATAGTTTAAACTGTGTTAAAACCCAGTGGGTGGGAGACAGGGTAGAATATTGGCCTTACTTATGGTATTCACAACCTTCATGACTTGGGACAAGTCATTTAATTAATCTGTAAATGAGGATAATAATCCCTCTTTTATCTATTCTCACAGTTTTGTTGCAAGTCAGTTTCACCCATATGAGTTTTTATAGACTGTAAAGCATGATGCAATTGTAAGGAATTGTTATTACTTTACTACAGAAATGGATGTCAGCAATGATTCCTGCCCTCTTAGGGTTTATACATTAGATTCATGAAAAACAAACATCTGAAGAATCCCTCCAAACAATACAAAAATGTTTGCAAAGGTATTTATAACAACTAAGCACAGATTATTTTTGGTGTACACCAAGTGTGGGAATGTAAAATGAACAGAGGGGATGGGGTTTAATGTTGACAAAACTACATATTATAAATTACCCTATTCATTTATTCCCACTTGTTTATTACTATGAAAATGTTCAAGCGTGCACCTAGATTTAATAATTGTTAACATTTAGCCGTATTTGCTTTATCTATGTATGACTATATATGTTCTTTTTTTCTGGATCTTTTGAAAGTAAATTGCAAACATCATGCCATTTCACATCTAAATATTCGGTATGCCTCTCCTAACAGAAAGGACATTTACTCACGTGATCATAATACCATTATCACATCTGAGAAAGTTAACAGTAGTAATCCCTCAATATTGTCTAATAATCAGCTGATATTCAGATTTCCCCAATTTCCTCAAAAACCTTTTTATAGCTGTTTTCTCCCCAGTTAAGAAACCACACATTATATTTACCTCACACTACGTTAAATAGTTGTCTTTTTTCTCTCTTTCATTTGAGAACAACCTCTCCAGTTATTTCCCCCCTTAGACGTTAACTTTTTGAAGATAACAGGCTAAGAATATTCTTGATTTGTTTTGAAGATTATTCTGGATTTGTGTAATGTTTTTTCCTCAAAGAAACACTTGTTCCTCTATCCCTGCATTTCCCCAAAATTAGAATGCTTCATCTAAAGGCCTAATTAGACTCAGGTATACATTTTAGATAAGAATACTTTATTATGATGTATTATACTTCATACTGCATCACACTGAGAGACACATAATGTCCATTATTAGTAATAGTAAACTAAATAGTCTGGTTACAGTGATTGCTACCAGATAAGTCTCTGTAAAGGTACATCTTTCTCTTTGCTGTTATCAAAGGATGAAAATTGTGTCTCTGAGACTAACCTTTCTCCTAATAGTTTTAGCATCCATTAATGATTATCCTGGACCATTTTATTGGCATTGAAGAATGGTGAATTTCTAATTTTGTCATCCCTTACTGTCAGCCTTCGGTAAAAAAGAGCTTTCCCTCATCAAAAAGGCATGAACTACACTACCTCCTGAAAAATCATGATGCTCTGTGCCTTTAATTACCAATTTGCAGGACAAGAGGTTCATGTAATAGTCACTTGGATGGTGGCAACTGAAATTTTTTTCCTTTTCTGTTTTTGAGGATTGCTATGGACTCAATGATTTTTTTTTTTTACACTCAGTGTTTTGTTTTTTAAAAAAAATCAAAGTAATTACAACTACAAAGTATAATTTTTTTTTTAATTCGATGAGGCTAAATGTGAAGCCTAAGTCCTAATGGAATATAGATTGAATGGGGAGGGAGGTTCATCAGAATAATGTGGTTTTTTAAAGTATACGTTATTAGAGATCCTAATCATTTTTTTTTAACTTATGAGATGATCTTTTCTGAAAGTCTCTGAGTACCTTAACCAGAGTATCACTGAAAACAAGAGTGTCAAAAAGGCACATTTAAATTGTTCTCAAAATCAATCAAAAATAATGAGGTGCTGGGAAAAAGTTGTATCCTTGATAATTACATCTATCAGTATCAGAAAACAAAAGAGAACAATCAGGAAATGACAACCCCACTCCCAAGTAGCACATTAAAAAAGGCTAATGAAAAAAAGTCTCTTTTAAAAATTGTACTAAATTAGCATTTCAAGTAAATTGACAACTTAAGCGTTGATAAAGGCCAATCTGGGACCCAAACAATGGAAGTTCTGTTTCTACTTTTATCTGCTTTTAAAAGAAATGATCTCAGTTGACTTTTTTTTTGTTGTTGTCTTCTATGTAGATGGAAGCAGCTGTTCTAAGGGAGGTGACAGTCCTGTACTCTGCACAGGTCAGGGCACCCCTGGAGTATTATGCTTAATTTGGGGTTCTGTTGGTTAAAAGATTGACTTGGAAGAAAGTAACGGGGATAGTGAAAGTTGCTCAAAGCATTTCTTACCCCATAACTCTATTTTCAGTCTGAAAAAGGGTTCATCATGTCACTGTCATTTTAGACAAGAAGTTCAGCCTGTTCTTTATAGCTACAGAGCCTAGCATTAGGACCAACGGGTGAAAAGTCGATTTGGGCCTAGAATGAGGAAGAATTCCTTCATAACCTCAGCTGTACAGAGCTGGAATGGCCTTGCCTCCAAGGGAATGAGCGCCGCAAGGCCAACACTTTCAGAGGTTATAACCACGTTACTTAAAGATGGTGTATGGGGGAGAAGCGGGCAGGCAGGGGTCTTTCAGATATTTTGCAAAGAGCCTATAATTACAATAAGGAATGTTTTAAAGGTCATTTAAATTTTTTTTTTTTTAATTTGAGGGTAAAAATGAATTTTATGCCATGGCTTTAAAAAGAAAACTACAGCACATCCCAATTGATGTATCACTGCTTTGTATTTGGGAAATGTGAGATGTACAGTGAGATGAAGTTTAAGCTGCAGCATTTTAAGACCATGGTATATTGTTTTTGATCACATTAAATTCTTACTCCATCTAGCTCCAAATTTAGGAGCTTGTAGATCAGAATATGACTTTGTTAATAAGAATAGAAAGTAACATTTTGGACGTTGTCTTAAGAGTAGCATTAGTATTTGAATTATCAGTAGTGACAAAAGCATTTTCTTTTAATGATAAAAGAAAACTTATAAACATAGATCTTCAAACGTGTCAGTTCATTTTGAAGGCAATAGTAAGTGCTGGTATTTTATTATTTTGGCTTGTCAAGTCATTTTATTCTTTATTATTAGACCAGGAAAAAAAAAAAAAAAGCCCTAGTATATTCTGCCAACATATTCATCAGTCATCGTTTTTGGAGACAGTTTTCGACATATTGTATGTTTTACTCTGCTAACGAGAGAAAAGACTAGCCATTAAGTGTATGTTTCTTTGTTGTTCAGCAAGGTCACATATCAGGAATAATGCTGGAAGTATGCTAATAAACAATATATAATGTAGGTCATCTGGGAGTAAGAAATATTTTCTAACTAGTTCTAAAGGGAAATATTGTTAAAAAAGGGATAGATGTTATTTATGCAACACATGTTGCTCTATATGTTACCATCAAAAGCATCTTGTAAACAGCTCAGCGCAGTAAATCTTCCTTGGTGATTGTCAGGGTTTTTCAAATCCGTGTTAGATTTAGACCTAGCACACTCAATTCACAGCATGCCTAATGTACAAAGCCTGTTAGATTATATAGAAAACTTCCACTGGAAATATGCCCACACTGCTGTGTTTTTCAAGGCATTCCATCCTCTGTTTCGGAAGCAAATACTACGTTAAGTGACAACAATTAAGAAAACTTTACGTTAACAGCATTTACACTTCTGTGCTTAACTTTGATTTTGTTGAGTTCTTTAAAATTAATTGCAATCGACAGACTGATATTTTCTGTTGCTACTGTTTGTAAAACAATTTTATATGACTGCTGATGAAGTGATAATTCTGTAAGAATGCCTTAACAAACTGTCATTGATGTGATTTTACAAATGTCATTTTCTCACTTTTGGGAGCGTTTCAAATGGATTATTTCATAAGGCTTTATTTTGTTTTCCAAGGTGGTTTTTAATTATAAAGATCAAGTTTCATCATAAAGGCATTTATGTTAACTGTGTTCTGGAAAACTTCAGCAGTACTTTACTTATTGAGTTCATCTAATATGTACGGAGCTGTATAGGGGACACAATAATAAAGATGTGAAATCTTAAAAGCTGCCTTTAGCAGAGAGCCTTGCGTTTAGAATCAAGAGAGCTTATTTCTCTTCCCAGCTGTGTGGCACTGTGGTATCAGGCACATTTTTCTACTTCTCTGGACCTCAGTTTCTTTATTTATGATACAAGAATTATAATAAATCCTGTTCTATCCACAAGACTTTTGTATAAAATGATAAAATGGTATTAGAATGTTCAATATGACATGATTTCTTTATAGAAGATATGTATTTAAATGCTAGTACTTAGCAATTTCTGAAACATCATCTAAATTTCATACTTCACCTAAAAATTATCATCTCTAAATCTCTTAGCTACATTTTGTGAATCTTAACTTATTGGCTATTTTACTTTACAATATCTAGAAACAACACTACAGTTATGTTGGTCAGAATGAAAGTGTGCCTGATCTTCAAAGACATCGGTTTCTGAAACTCAGCCATGTGTTACAGATATTTTTTTAATACCAACTTCTGTTTTTGAGTTTAGGTATCTTTAAACATATATTATGCCATAATTATGTGCCCTCATTTCTTCCAACTGTTTGCAACTAAAAGCATAGTGTTAGGATCAAGCCATAAGGTCATAGTAAGGACATAGAATTTTGCCCAAGTGGACTCAGAGAAGCTTGGTTAACAACATATATAAGACCAAGGTCTCAAGAAAATGCTGTGAGTAGGTAGGGTTGGGTTTTTTTAAAAATGTAAATTAAAATTTTAAAAAATGCATGTGTCTAAGTAATTCTGTTTATGCTTGTTTTCTCAGAAGAAGACCTATCAGTGCATCAAGTGTCAGATGGTTTTCTACAATGAATGGGATATTCAGGTGCATGTTGCAAATCACATGATTGGTGAGTGACACTCTAAACATTATTACCCATAGATATTTCTCCTCCTTGTGTACGTCAGTGCTTATATAATTAAGCAGAGTTAAAGATGAATTAATTGTTCAACCATCAATGGTTTACCTAAGCATGATTGATTTTTTATTACTATTATTAGGCCTGATAAGACATTAGCACATTTTATTTTCTGCAAGGGCTAGTTTAGACTTCTGGAGAGGATTGTGTATCTACTGCCAGTCAAAACACAGGTGATTAACAAATTAAACTTCTAATCATTTTTGCATTATTGAAGACTAACAGGAATGGTTAATGAACTGGATGTTAGCTTTCCATAGAGTTTTAGACAGGTTTTAATTTCAGAAGTTATTATGGTAATGGCAGTGCTGTGTGTTGCTTAAGCATCTGTATCAAAATGTAGAGTGGTGAGTTTTTGTGATAGGGAAACATAAATAATTGAAATTGCCGTAAAATAATTTTATATGTATGGTTTCAACAGCCTGGAAATAATCATTATCATAACGATCACATAAAGAATTCAGTCATCATTTTTTATTCCCCACCAAATTTTACACAGATCTTTGTAAAAGCAGTTTGGGTAAAGATCTCTGAAGTCGCTCTAAGCCACTGTTTTCAGGGATTTTGCATTTATCACATGGGCTAGAACTACAAGGATAATTTTTTCACTTACTCATATTGTCCCATTATCCCTTAATTCCTCTGGGGTTACCTCCTATGTTTTTAATTTGATAAGCACTTAGTAATAACACTAAGAATTTTATCAGCCAATTAAACTTTATCAAGCAGATCTTTTTCTACTAGTAAAATGGTAATTGCTATTACTTTATACTATTTTTGTCATTCATTTGTGTTTTTACACTATGAGAGTTTTTTCTTTCCTACTCCTTTCATGGTGTTTTATAATACTGTAAATAATTGTGATATAGTATTTTAAAAGTCTGATCAACCTCATGGTCTCCTACTATCAAACTCTAAGAAAGGAAAGAAAATTCAACATTTTAGACTCTGAACTCATTTTCAGGGGTAAACAAGTTTTATCATACACTAATCAGCTGCATTCTGAGAACGTACAGTAGAAGGGTTGCTCCAACTATAGTTACCGATCCTTAAAACCAGCTATAACAAAACTTCTAATGCTCTTGTAGATATTAATGAAAATGAAGTCAAAAGTATGTTGGAAACTTTATTAATAGGTTTTCAGTAGGATTTGCTGTATAGTTTTCAAATGATGGTCTTTAGGAGGATTATGGTTTATAAAAGACTAACTGCTTAATTATGCAAAATGCAACATATCCCTAAGAGCTAAAATATTGGTCTAAAATATTGGTCACTTTATCTCTGTATTTTCCAGATTTAAGTACTAATATTATTAGTGATTTTCTTATACATTAAATGGCCTATTCTTATACATTAAATGTGCCAGAATAACACTGACAGTTTTACTGAGTGTTTAGAAGATAATGACAATGTGTAAGAGAGATTGAAATGTTTCTTCTATTTTCCTTTCTATTTTGGATTCCAAAAAAATACTCTATATAAACTTTCAAAATGGACTTGGTGTGGGGGGCGGCCTGGGTTAGAAAAGATGAATTCTTCTTTCCAGATAACGAGTGTTAATATTTTCCATCTCTTTATTTCTTGAGTAGAGTTTACTGGTGAGAGTCGTTAATGGTTCTGCTTCATGCTATAGTTTTACATGGGCTTTAGTGAGAATATTTCTTGGAAGTTTGCAGCCTGTGGAAAAGTTAGTGAATCGTTGTGCTTCTGATTAGTTTTATTCTGTGTAAACATGTTTCTGGTTCTGGATTTATTATTTATCTCAGGACCCAGATGAACAAATGGAATATATTTTCAACACAGTATTAATGTTCTCTTGCACACATAGAATCTGAATGGAATGTTGAGCGTGAGAGGAATTTTTGATTTGAGTATCATTTGTCCAAAACGTTCATTGGTGTGTCCTGGTCCTTTTTCTAAATTGCTTTATACCTTTCCCTTAGTATTTCTCTTAATATTCCTTGCATCATTAGTGCTTTCCCAAAGCTTTCCCCCCTCTACCTTATGGTGGATTAATATGACACTCATCTCCTCTTGGGATCTGAGCGTTTAACAATTCACCTTCCATCAGAGAAGCAAATTCTATTCCTTTTCACAGAGGGCCTACTTAGTTAATATTCATGCTTTTTTTAATAATAAAATATGTAATTCTCTTGCACTTGAGGCCCAAACAAATGAATAGTATCCATTTAATTGTTACATCTGTTGACCATGCATCCAAGTCCCTACACTTCCTCCACAATGTTAATATCTAGAGAGAGAGAATGTGTAAGGGGAGGATGTCACAAAGGCTAAGATATCCCTTTTTAAAATCCCAGTGTGATGCTTAGTTTTTCAGATGAGGCAGGCAGCATGGTTTTGTTGGCTAAAATACCTCCGTTGAGGGTAGGTATTTTTAGGTTGTGTATCTTTGTATGTTTTTTGTCTAATCAAAAAATAATCTCAACCAGACATTTAGCAGGGAAGAGAGATTAGAGGCTATCTGAAAAGCCTCTTACTCTTTTTGTTAAGAGGGTCTATAGTGTTTTTACAGATTTTGTTTTCCATTTCAGTCAGTCTGCGGAAAGATTATGTCACCTGATGGAAAACAAGGTCTGCAGATGACTCAGTGAGGTGTAACTTTAAATCCCTTCTTTGACCAAGTCATTTGCATTTGCGTCTACGTAGCCCACGTATTTTAATGCAATTTCAATGTCAGGGAACCTCCACGCTTCTTTCTGGATATGCTGGTCTCAGGCTTTTGGCCAGGGACATTTGTGAAAGGAAAACCATCAGTGTTTCTACCAGGTATACACTGGAGATGCTCTGCGTAAGTGCCATTTTGCAGCTAGGTGTGAACACATGGTTTGAGTTGCAGGAATAATTACTCAATAAAAATGCATTCGGGATTTGACTTATGTCTATTAAGGAAAAAAAGAAAACCTCAGTCTGGATTGCATTTTGACACAGTTTCAGTAAGAAATCAGACCAGTGACTATTTAGAGGTTTCTCTTCTCTTCTTCTTTACACACACACACACACACACACACACACACACACACACACAAAGAGCTACGAAACATTTTAACAGCTTTCCTGGGGAAAAGATTTCCCTCTTTTAAAGTCTGCACAGATGAGAAATTTTTTCTTGTCTTCCTTTGTTCCTTTCACATAGTTTACATTGGCTTTTGACCTGAAGATACAGAAAGGAGCCATTGTGCACTGTGTCCTTTAACTCATTATTCACTTGTCTTTCTTATCAGCACAGTAAATATTTATTGTTTTTTTTCCTCTTTGAGATTTCTGTTATTATTATTATCATTGTTGTTATTATTATTTGGTATGGATTAGCACAGATCGTGATGGGACCAGAGACTATAAATGTGTCTAACCCAGGAAAGGGATTGCCTCATATAAAATTATGAGGCTCAACAGCAGTAGAGCAAATTTGTAAGTGCTCTGAATAAAGGGTTGTTAAGCATGCGACGATACAAAGAGATGACATTGCCAAGAACTATTTATGAGAAGCTTAATTTTTTCACTCTGATAATTCTTGACCAATAGTTACCAGCCTCTAATTATCTATTTTAGTTAGAAAGAAATTTCGATCACTACGGAGGTTGGCATTGCAACTAGCGCATAAATCCCCAAAGAGACCAGTGTGTTCCAAACAGCCACAGACAACTGTCTCGTGAAACAGAGGGAGCAAATTGCGAGCGGCTGGTGGTAGACAACCGGCAGTAAGCTCACCATCGAAGGCCAGTTAGCTTGACAAAGAAATGATCAAAGGGGAGAAATACCATTATCCTTGGAATTGATGGCTACCGTCATGGCCTTTGGAGGACAAGTGGTCATTATATAGCTATGGCTATTTCCAGCCCTTGCTTTCATAGTTCTCATATGGAGAATATGAAGGGAATGAATATAAACCATTTACCTAAGAATTGTTGTTAAAAATTGACTTAGAGATGATTACTTAATAAGTTTTTTTTCCTGTTTTTCTTCTGATCAGAAAGATGAGTGATGTAATAGCAACATTGTATCTAAGGTGGCAGAGTACACTCTTTTGCGAAAAAATAGGAAAATCCACAAATAGTCGTTAACAAACATGTCCCAGATCAAGGGCAATGCTTAGAGTATTTGGATGGAGCAAACGTATTTATCTTTTAGAAAAGCAAAGCTAGAATTTGGGGCTATGAATGACAACTAATACGAAAACACAGATGCATAGGTATTAACTATTTTTATTCAAATCTCTAATACTCAGTGCTTTATGGATAGTTACAATTTTTTTTTTTTTTTTTTTTTTTTTTTTGCGGTACGCGGGCCTCTCACTGTTGTGGCCTCTCCCGTTGCGGAGCACAGGCTCCGGACGCGCAGGCTCAGCGGCCATGGCTCACGGGCTCAGCCGCTCTGCGGCATGTGGGATCTTCCCGGACCGGGGCACGAACCCGTGTCCCCTGCATCGGCAGGCGGACTCTCAACCACTGTGCCACCAGGGAAGCCCGATAGTTACAAGTTTTAAAAGATCATGAAAAGATTCAAGCTTTCCACAGTGCATGTGGGAAGATATCTACCCATGTATTATGTTACACATGCTCTGAAGGACTGATATCAAGACAAAAGGAATGCATAGGCCAGTTTTGTACAGTGTGGTGGAATTTTAGTCTGTGCTTGTGGCAGGTGACATCCGTATGTTCTGCAATTTGTTTGGTGCCCAGGGTCACAAATGGTATTTCCATTTCTTTAGTGGATGGTGCACTATGTACTAATCTTCATTATAGTTCTGTGACATTCAGCATCACCTCTGAAACATGTCAGCTTGAGTGCTCTTGCTTTAGAATAGACTAAAACCAATATTTTGAGGCCTATAATGGTTTTGGATTTTATGTGTCTGAAGGGGAAATATCCAAAGATATGGATCTCTGCATAGGGAGATAAAGAGCCATGTTGCACTTTACACACTCAGCTTTCGTTGGCTGCTTTTTTAAAAAAATGAATAGAATGCATCTACAATAGTGCATATATGTGTGGGTGTATAGATATGTGTCCACCTGCACTGTCCAAAGAAGCTCCACGTCCTTAGGTTCTCTGGAGTTTACATGAATTCTAAATGAGAAGACTATTGAATTTTTTTTTTAAGTCATCTTCAGTGGATTGCTTACAAAACTCGGGGAAGTAAGAAACAAGCATTTGATGTTAAATATGTTGAAATACTGGCTTGTTTCATCCGGAGCTGAATTAAAAAAGACGAAATCTGGGCAGTTTAATGGTAACAGAAAGCTACCCTCATGTGGGCAATGCTGGCTTATTTGAAAAGCCCATAAAGGGTTTCTACATGGACCATACAAAAGGGATACTTTCTCTTTAATAGCCATCTGTACAGGAGAGATGAGAAGTGGGCCAGGTCATCTCTCCTCAGCTGTCATGATATTAACGTAGGTAATGGAGCAAGGTCCGCGTTCTGCTGGGTGTTGTTTTTTATAGATGTTCATCGATTTACACAGATAATTCTATTTATTTCTTAGAGTTGGTCCAAGTGAACCAGGCAGAATAACAAACACCAAAGCATTTCAAATGACTTTATCTTTGTTTGCCACGTAACTTTGGTCTGAAAAATGGTGTCACACCTACCGTGCAGATGGCTGCATGATTTGTAAAGCAGCCAGAACATTTAAACAAATGTGTGATGTGGGGATAGATTAAATAAAGGATAAAATGGAGTGTGGGCCACAAATTCTAATAATCAGATGATTTTAAGTTGTATGAAGTGTGGAGTGATGGTCACAGTGACAGCAAGGAAGCTTGCCAGTGACAGCAAGGTGCCTCGCAGCTCTCAGGACGGCTCCTGTGGCCTGGTAGGCCTCAGTTTGAGAACCGCACATTTGCTGTACAGCTGACAGCTCTGTATGGGGACATCAGATAAAACGTATGTAAAATGAAGTGTTATTGCTTCGTATGAAATTGTTCAGAGAGGGAATTTGCAGACAGTAACTGAAAACAGAATTCATGGTACCAGTGAAGCAGACTGTAAATATGAAGAGGGTTTAATTATCTGCACAATTTAACAAAAATTCAAGACGTATTCAGAAAGGACATACGCAGGCATAAATAGGAAACATAGCTACACTGTTTACCAAGTGCAAAGTGGTGGCACAGGAAATTATCAAGCTCCGCTACCGTGAGCCTTTCTAAAAACAAAGACAATTTAATATGAAAGCAAAAGGATCTTTTCAAAGAAAAAAAAATCTGTTTGGAATAAGATACAGTTTTCAAGAGCTCATCCTGATTATTTGGATTCTTATTTCGGAAGCAGCTTTTCAAGGAGATCTTTGAGCCTCTCTATTATTTCAGTGTTAAGCTTTTAAAAGACAAATCAGGATGTTTATCCTTGTTTACGTGTTTTAGCCTGCACCTAGCAGCTTTGATTTACAAGAGTAAAAATACTTGCAGTTAGCGGAGTTTCTGATTTACAAGCGCCTAAGAAAGCCTCTTAGACATTTCTCCTGATGCTAATTTTCTGTGAGCCTGGGGGTTTTCACTGAGCCCACTGACAGATGGAAGATACAGTTTCTTGTTACTTTTTAGAACACATCGTCCTAAAAGAGACCTCAGAAGAACGTTGTTCCCAAGAAGAATTACGGGATGCCAGCCTTCCTTCCTAAGCTCCATACAGAGACGCTGGGCAGAGTCTGTGGCAGATAGAAGGTTCCATGTGACTGTCAGAGAGACGTTGGTAGGGCTTCTGGCTCTGTTTTTGTCCTCTCCTTTGACTTGCATTAGGATATGCCACGGGCATATCCGTTTCCACTCACCAGTTTGATATGTTGTTTATCAAGTGTGGGTGTCTGTTTCTGCATGAAGTTTGCAAAACATTTCTCAATGGAGGGCAGGGAAAGTCATCAGCAAAAGATAAAGAGATCCATCCCCGCCCACACACAGGCCCACATACGCATAGGCATCGTGACCTATTTCCACAGGATCGGCTCAGACATGTAAAAAGAAAAGGTCTCTGATGACCTATTTCCATAGGTTATTTCCTACCTGGGGGGGGCCAATCATAGCAGTAAACAAAGGAAAGGGAGCCAATATGGAGAGTAGGCGTTGAACTTCAGCTGCTCATATTGTTGCATTTGGTGAGCTGATAGGGCTTCCTAGGTCACCTTTAGAATTATGCCTATGACAGCAGTAGCTACCTGCCAAGATTGCAAGGTATCTCACGGCTCTCAGGATGGCGCCTGTGGCCCAGCAGGCCTCAGTTGGAGGGGTACACATTTGCTGTACAGCTGGCGGCTCTGTATGGGGCAGCCGTGTGGGCTGTTAGGGAGCTGGAAAGGAGACAAGCATGAAATTTCTTCTAACCCCAACTCTGTTTTTCTGTACTGTTGGCTGCTTCTCAGTTCCTTGACAAAAAAACCAATCAGGCACCCTTTAATCCGCCTGTGATTACCACTGGTATAAAAAGAGAAGCATAATGAGGAAAAATGCCTCGTTTTGTTGCCTTCAAAAGCCAACAAATTGGAGTTAACTTGACAGGAAGTGGCTTAATAATTAGATTATTTATTTATTCCTGACACATATCCCCCTGTTACTAGTCTCAGGAGACCCTGTAGATGGTACGATTTTCAAGCTGCCATTACTTCGCTGTCTTCTGTGAACAAAGAAGCTACTGTCTATCAGTCAATTAAATGCACTCTTTAA
This sequence comes from Stenella coeruleoalba, assembly GCF_951394435.1. Lineage (NCBI taxonomy): Eukaryota > Metazoa > Chordata > Mammalia > Artiodactyla > Delphinidae > Stenella > Stenella coeruleoalba. The sequence continues at coordinate 48,617,620 of NC_137160.1, forward strand.
GCAGAGGCTTCGAAGTCCTCAATGGAGAGAGCCCTGGGACGCTGTGGCTGATGATTCCTTTCTCTGTACTGTACATCACACTCTCAACTACGGTCCCCACAGAGATGGAATAAAGTCAGGCATTAAAATATCACTTGTTGATTTGTTTGCTAATGAAGAGCCATTGAAATGTTTGTGTATTTCTATGGCAAAATTGTTGATAAAAGGACTGACATGCCTGTGTATCTTAGTTCATCTGCCGTGAGTGCTTATTTAAGAATTATTAAAATTAAATTCAACAAAGAACAGAAATGTTTTAAAAACCCGGAGATAGCAGGAGTTTTCTTAACTATTTTCATCAAATTAAGTGACTAAAGGCAGGAAAAACAGAGATGGCATCATTTCAGTCCCTTGCTTCCGTTGCGTCCATCCAAACGCCTTGTCTTCTCTGACTTAAAAATGTCATTAAAAAAAAAAATTTATTGGAGTATAGTTGATTTACAGGGTTGTGTTAGTTTCAGGTGTACAGCAAAGTGAATTAGCTATACATATACGTATATCCCCTCTTTTTTTTTATTCTTTTCCCATATAGGCCATTACAGAGTATTGAGTAGAGTTCCCTGTGCTGTACAGTAGGTTCTTATTAGTTATCTGTTTTATATATAGTAGTGTGTATATGAAAATGTAAGTTTTTTTCAGAGAATCTGGGGGGCACACCTTTTAAGTTGGAAAAGATATGAGAATTTCTTTGTGAGGATACTGTACTTGGAAATGTTTATAAGATGAGTAGCATTTTGGTAGCAGTTTCTCTAACTCAGTGAAATAGGTGCAGAAGTTTTTCTAGGGAGCTTAGTGGGGGCTTTTACAACCAAACTAGGAGAACATCTGTGACACATCAGACACAATCTCACAGCCCCGTGGATTTTAGAGAAATATGACTTTCCTTTTCTCTATGTTCCTCTTTCTGTTTTCTTTTCCTCTTTTTCCATTTTCTTTTCTCAGCATTACTTTATTTCCATCTAAGTGGTGGTGACTTTTCAACCACAACTTAGTGAGGGTTTTTATCCCTCAGTATATTCATCACCTTCTTACTACTTCCTGTTTACTATGTACAAAAGCATGCCCTTGCTGGGTCTCTCTGGCTCCCATTAATTGGTTTTTATTTTAAGAGTACATCTGTTGTTAGGTTGGAGGGCTACAGTCTGCTTGGGCTGAAAGACTCAGATAATATTATGACAGCTCTCTGGTGAAATATTTAGCTATGGCTCTGCCATTTAAAGGAAAAAATTTGGAATTTAAACGAAGGCCGCCGAACACTGAAAAGTACCCCTCTTCTTTGCATCAGGCTTCGTAACTGTAATCCAGGCTTTCACTATAGTGTTCGCGATTACCTGACAACAGGCTGTAAAGAATTAATTCAGGCCCACCATCAAATGGCCATATTCTTTATTTCTATCCTGTTATTCCAAGTCATTCTGTTAGAAAAAGCTTAGATACTCGGAGGTGTTCTATAATAGAAAATGAATTCGAAACCCTTTCATTAATTGGTGATTAATATATTTCAGGATTAGTTTAAGCAGGGCCCTACCTCCTGCCCAGTCAAGTATGTTCTGGTTAATATCCAATTACCTGCACCTTCATAGTTATTATGTCTTAATATTTCGGATATGATAACCAGAAACTTGAGAGTCATGCTAATGAGGATCATAGAACAAGAATTAACCAATGACATACTCAATGATCCTTAGTGAGGAAAGAAGCTCTTTTTTCGCCTTAACACATTGCTTCAGCATCTTCTGGGCACTGACTGAAAAGTAAGACTTTGAACTACAGCCAGTCCGGAATGGGAGAAGCGAATCGTGTTCTTCTTTTGCGTAATAGTAACCTGAATGTGCCGTATTAAAGTTCACCTAAGAACATGGTTTACGTTCATTTTATGAAGACTCAGAATAGGAAACAGAGTGCCAGTTTCTATTTCCCAAACAGGAAACATCATATCCTTTATCTTTTCCTTCTAACAAAGCTAAAAGTTGTTACCTCTTCAAAGGATGTTTTAATTCAGATGAATTTGGAATACCTTTAATAGTTCACTAAGGAAACACCTTTCCCTGCTACCTTTTATCGTCTTTCCACCCCCCACCCATGTATCAGGATGCTGTACACATGTTACATCTCTATTTATTTTTTTTACAGGTAATTTCACTTTTGTACAATCTGACTTGGCTCCCCGAGCACTGCCTTCTAGGGTGGTGTGTGCGGCATCAAACCACATAGCTTTCAAGAGTGCACGTTGTACGTTGCCCCTTTATATGCTGTATTGTAATGAAGCCGCATCAGTAACTTGCAGTGAAGGGTGATTGTTGCATGGGGATGACTACTACACCTCGGGGTCCATTTGCAACAGATTATTCTTTTTATTGTTGTTATTACTTCCCATCTCCTTTACTCTCTTGCCACTGAACTTGCTCTTGGCCACCGGTGCAGGTGCAACCGCAGAGGGCATCTTAAGGAACATTGCAGGCAGCATTTTTTCTCTTAGGCACATACCAATCACCATTCAGTTCCAAACCCAGATACCCTGGGTGGCTTGGTGGGCCTTTATTGATCCTCCTTTACTCTGTGGACTTCGTTTGTAATGTTTCCCATCTTCATCTCCTCAGAAGAACAAATTTACTGTGAGTAAAAGTGACCCATTTCTTTTCCCACGTTTCGTCTAGATGTAATAAAGTTGTCGTCAGGATGATCAACTCATTTGTCCCTTCCCCCAAAGAGATTTAATAATTTATAAAGGGGGCTTAAATAGGATCGCTGTTTAAGGAAAATATTTGTATTTTCCATATCTTCTTGGGCTTCTTTAAAACATAGAATAGGGCTTCCCTGGCGGCGCAGTGGTTGAGAGTCCGCCTGCCGATGCAGGGGACACGGGTTCGTGCCCTGGTCCGGGAAGATCCCATGTGCCGCGGAGCGGCTGGGCCCGTGAGCCATGGCCGCTGAGCCTGCGCGTCCAGAGCCTGTGCTCCACAGCGGGAGAGGCCACAACAGTGAGAGGCCCGCGTACCGCCAAAAACAAAACAAAACATAAAGTTATTATGAGCGTTGTACATAGTAGTAATGTCTCTACAAAATAGCCTGTTTCCTGCCCCCAACTGACTGCTGTCACTCAGTAACTAATAAAAAAAATAGTGTGGTTTTAAGTCAAGGATCCTGTGTTCTTATTAAACAGAGTTATGAACAAGGTTTTAGCCTGGGTATAATTATATGCGAATTCTAATCCCTTTGTTGTCATAATTTTAGTACCTGTGTCCATTTGTTTTTCCAAATGGTTAGGTCAGCTGTTGTTCTGTTTTTCTTTTTCTAAGGCTGAGCTACTGTGCAGCATTCAAACTAAAATGTAGAATTAGAGCTGACACACCTTCAATTGAACTATCAAGTCTTTTAAAACTGCTTGGCCGGTGACGCCAGGCCCGCGCTGTTCAAGTGTACACACTTCCGATTGTGGGCCAAGGAGCATTGATTTTTAGCTGTCATTTCTAGTGCACATACTGTAGAATTGAAATTTAAACCTTAATCCACTCAGTAATGCAATTAATTTTTAATGTGCAGTAATACTAATTGAAATAGCCTGAATTTAGTAAGTCACCACAAGACATTTTCTAAAGCAAGAGTCTCCACTGAGAACAGGGGAGGACAGATAATCATTGTTACAGTGTTTACAGGATAAACGCTCACTCTGCAGGCCTCCAGTGTTAAGGGGGTGTTCTTTAAATTAGACTATAGTGTATCTCTTTGTGAATAGAAATATCTTTTCAGAGAGAATTCCTACTTTCTACCCACTGCAACAGGCTACAGAATTTCTGATTAACTTTTTTTTTAAAAAAAAGCATAGTTTTAGTTAAAAATATCTTAACAGACTAAATGCAAAATTGTATTAACCCGTTCTTCTAAAAAATGCAATTATGAATAGTTGCAAATGAAATTACCTGCCATCAATGTCATGGTCAAAAGCAACGTCACAATGGGTAATCTCATTATATGATGTGTATTTGAGATACTATTTCCAGATTCGATGAATACATGTACTTTATCAGCTGTCTGTAAATCTGTTGCCTTGTTTTGGTGTATTTATATTCCTGTGAACCAAAAACACCCCCTACTTTCTTTTATTTTAAACAGTGTTCCTTGGCATGCTCTTTCAAAATAGCCTTTTAAATGTTTTGTGAGGTTTTTTTTTTTCCCTAGGCCAGAGCAAAGCAAATTTTGCACAGTAAAAACAAGTAGGTTTCCAATCATTTCTACACTAAAAAGGTTCTCTAACCACATTTATCTGCTAGTAAATGAGGACTTTTTAAAATGCATCAGTTCTGCTGATGAATGGGCTTGCAGAGTGTTCAAAATGAGCAGAAGCATTAAGTTTTAGAAAAAAGGCAAGCACTGTATATCATGTTTTCATGGCTCTCACGTTATAGTATTTAATAAGCTGATGGTGCTGTTAAATATTTAGTAAAGGTTCCCTCATAACCCTGCCTTCTATTCAAATGGGATTTGAAGACATTTTTGCAGCACATAAGTAAAAATGATGTTACAGAACTTGAGGCAGTTATAGCGTGGCATATTATCTAAATGAAGTGTGGGTAACACGGTACAAATGAGTTCAGCAGATTCACACCTAAAAAGATACCTAAAGCAATTCCCTTTCTTTGGATTAAGAGTTCGAACCGGCTTTCACTTTGTCACTGTTAAGTCAAAGTGCTGTTGGGATTATTTACATAGAATCTTAAAATGATATTATAGCATACTTTTTAAAAAGGAGGCTCTTATATTGTAATGATTTTGAGCCATCCTAGTATCAGTTGAGCTTTAAAATAGACATTTTTTTCTTTTTCACTAAACAGAGAGAGAGGAAGAAAAAGAGATGAGGAAAAGTCAATTTATAGTTTATTCCGAGCATATTATGAAATCCAACTGGGGTATAGTAAGTGAAGTCTATACAGCATCCGTTTGGGGTATGCTAGGCGAACACCGAATCTTAGACACATACTGCTGATATAATGCATAATGAATCACCTTTATCAATTTCTTCTTATAACATTTGATGGTTATTATCCAAATAACAATAATTGTTCTTTTAATCTGGAGTGAAAATTGGTTTCCAGGATCCTTAGCGCACTATTGCCAGTAAATAATGCTGCTGACATCATGACTGTTATCATGTTGGTGGCTTAGAATTCACATGTCAACCTTTCAGTGCTTAAGCGTATGATGAGTTTTGAAAGTATAAAGTTAAAGGCTGTATGTAGTTTGTCTTGTATGTGATGCATTTGGTTCTTCTAGGAGCCTGTTTGCTCAATTCTAATTTTCATCCTGTTTTATATGCAGCCAGTGACCACAGTATTCATTCAAACTGCAGAGAGACACATCTCATCTGCAAAGCATGGCTTCCTGATCTTATGTGCTATTTGTATACTCATAAGAAGAAACACAGGATTCACGTGATTGGGGGGAAACACCTTTCTGTTTCGAATTATATATGTCACATGTATGTTCATATCAAGAATTTCCTAATGAAGAATGGATAAAGGAGATAGCTTTGGGTATACATGAAGCAGAGGGGTAGGAAAGGGATGCGGGATTCATCTAGAGGTGTGTTTAATATTCAATGCTTGATGTATGTTGACCCCAGGTTACAAGAGTAGAAAATCCCATTTTCCGGCTTGTTTCAAATGTAGTAAAAATGCTGCTTCAGTTGCTTTATGCTACTCACATTGGGAAAGGTGCTTATACTGTGATAATTATCATCAAGGAATATTAATGCGTTCAGCATTTGTAACCCAAAAACTCATTATAGCTTAAGCTGTGCATCATCTGTGAAGAGAGAACTTTGCCAGAATTCGCTCTTCACAGGGGTTGCCTCCTGCTTGCTGGAGTGGCCAGAGTACTGCAAGAGGTCACTTAGGCTATTTTTGAAAGCTGAGGTTTTGCAGTTTTTGAATCGCTACCTTCTGCCTAAAAAGCTTTATTGTTCTTGCCACAAAATGTCCTCCTTCTAAATGAGTGCAGAGTGAAGTGCAAATAATAATAAAATAAGGGAACTGTGTCTTGCCATGTAGAATCCAAGAGGGTCGGCACATAGATTCCATACCAAGATAATTGAAGTATTGGTGTCTTTCCTTCTGTCATTGAGCAAAGGGATTCATTTACACCAGTTTCCTTAATGCAGGTGCCCTTGGGTTTCAGATAGAAATGCCCCCACTGGGGCTCCACTTCACAGCCCTCTGGCTGGAAATTGTGTAAATAAGACTGCAGGGTCACCCTTCCTTTTTCGGCAGCAGTGTCCTTAATTAGTCTGTGACAGTCTTGCACATGAGCCTGCCCTGTTCCTGGGATCGTTTCTCGCACATCCGAGACATCTGTGATGCGTACATAGGTGTTTTTGTATGTGTGTTTAAAATTATTCCGGGAGGTGCATATACTCACGTGATGGGAAGGAACATCTCTGGGTGTGCCCAGAATCCTATAACTTAATCTGATCAAAAGATCTGGCTAGGTAGCTCCCTTGTAAATTGTAAGTGGTTAGTTTCAGAAGAACATTGTGCCCTCACCTGAGGTGGGCAGCTTGTTGAATAGGGAGCTGTGTGCCTGGGATATTTTTATGTGATTAAATCCCATTATTTTTCTCCCACTGATCCCTTGCTTGTCATTTCCCACAAGCAACATTGCTCCCTGCTGCATGTTATGGTTTGTGTTGGGCCAGGCAGAGAACACTAATACTCCGTTCTATCAGGCTGTCTGGCTTTGCAGGACTGCTGTGTTTCTGAGGTCAAGTTGTGAACCTGGCCTTGCTCCTGGGAGGACTAGAAAAATATGTTTCATAACTTCCCGTAGACCTATGCGGAGAGTAAGAAGGAAAACCGTGAAGCCCATAGGCTCAGTTTAGATGAGCTGTGAGGTTGGAATTCATCAAGCAGGAAAGCTCACTGTTGTTTAGGAAGCTTCCTTACCGTGAGGGGTCATGGCCATCGGTGCCCGGTCAGTCATAGCTGAGGGCATTGAGGGACGGAGTAATCATTCAGATAGCCCAGCAGGCACAGACACACAAGTTGATAATCTGGAATCGACTTGCTGGAATAAAAACTTACTTCCCTTTTAAAGTTACTTCCATGCAGGGTTATTGATAGAATGAGTACCTGAATTCAGTTATGATATTGTATCCTTATTCCACTGGAGGCAATTTGGTTTTTTTTGTTTCTGTTTGTTTGATTTTTGAACGGGACAGAATCTTTGTTTTATACACTGGAGCACTAATGCCGCAAAATGAATGAATGTCCTGAACTAGAGACCTATTCTCAGTAGAGTTGGGCAGGGATGCTGACAGTCTAGCTGAGAGATGCAATGGTGGCAGATCTTCTGTGAGGATGTAAACTTAATAATCTTTATGAATTTTGAGCAACTCATAACTCTACTTCCTCACCCAAAGAAGCATTATGAAAAGATTGCTTCTAAATCCTTCAGACATTCTCTGCACTTGTGATAGATGCCATCCTCCTTACCTCGAGGCGTTGGAAATGAATGTGGTGGGGTTTTTTTGTTTTTTTGCAAGAGTTTAAAACGTATACTTTAAAAGGAGCAAATTGCATTTTCATGTTTAAGTTCGTTATTTGCACTTGATGTGGTAAGATCCAAATGTGAAGAATTGCTTTTGACGTTATTTCTGTGTCTGCTGCATCCTAGGATCCTTGCATTATTATGCTGAAGGGCACCATCGCATGGAATAAATGTGATGTTGGAAACCTGGCAATATCATAAGATCGCATTGTATGTCCAGGCTGTTTCGGTTAGTTGTAACTTCTTCAGTTATTGAAACAGCTTAATTTAACTTAGTAATGACACAGTCAATAAAATTGTGTGCAAGTATATGTGTCTTTTATGAAAAAATTATAATCTTCCAAGTTGTATCGGTTTGTTTAGAGGCAAAAAAACTTTTCTCTCTTAATGAAAAGGTAATTTTAACTTTCTTTAAAGGCCTGTTTTACCTAATCTGTGTCTTGAACTCTCACATGTTATGTTATGAACTAAAAGTACATTCATTTCAAAGGTCTTAAATTATATGGCTGATTTCTGAATTCCAATTCAAATTTTCTGTCAGTAACTATAGTTTTCTAATTTTTTAATGGCCTTTCTTTAAAATAAATTTTTATAGTTTGTGTATTTAAGTGTGTGTGTGTGTGTGTGTGTATGTACACATGCGCACATATCTGTATGTAGAACTGCTGCCAACCCTTTTCACCAAAGACCTACTGGTGCACCACTCCCTGTGTTGTGTTTAACCTGTTTCCAGCAGCTCAGAGAGATGGTATAAAAGTGAAATGAGGGCTTCCCTGGTGGCGCAGTGGTTGAGAGTCCACCTGCCGATGCAGGGGACGCGGGTTCGTGCCCCGGTCCGGGAGGATCCCACATGCCGTGGAGCGGCTGGGCCCGTGAGCCATGGCCGCTGAGCCTGCGCGTCCAGAGCCTGTGCTCTGCAACGGGAGAGGCCACAGCAGTGAGAGGCCTGCGTACCGCAAAAAAAAAAAAAAAAAGTGAAATGAAAACCATGGAGCTTATATTGGAGTCTGATGTTTGAAACAGAGATATTAGAAAAGGATGTTTTTTGGCTTGGCTCCCTTTTTAGATGTAAATGCTGCTTCATTAGGACTTGGAAGAGTTTCCTGTGGTTAAATTTAATCAAATGGCTTGGAATAACAAACTTGTATGCTCAAAATTCCAGGACAGTTCTGTACATGAAACACGATTTTCCTCAATTTAAAACACACACACACACACACACACACACACATACGCACACACACACATACACATCACTACCAACACCAACAACTGGTTTGTGAAATGCTGTATGGTAGTATCTCAAACCAAATTCCTACTCCCTGTCAGTAGTGGATTGATAAATGATCACATATAAAAGTGTAAATCATAAGAAAAACATTTCAAAGGGTCTGGGGCTTATTTTTGGTAAGGACCAAGAATTAAGCAAACACGTTGAGTTTTAAGTGCACTCAATATTGCCCTCAAATAGATTTCGATCATTTATTCTTCAGGCTGTGACATGAGGTTGCATCATTCTTCCCGTTATACAGATGAGGAAATCAAGGCTTAAGCATCTGACCCCAACATACAGGGCCAGCTGGTATGCATAGTATAAGAAGACAAACACACTTTCTTGATGCCTCTATATCACTTTCAAGAGACGCAATAGTAATCTCTCCCCGTATTCACAAGTTGTCCGATTTGGGAGCCTCGGTTGAGGTGTTTTTAGTGATTCCTTTGTGATCACTGCATCAAAGCCTGATGCTGATGCCATTTGCTAGGCAACAAGTTTAACTGGTTTCGACAAAATTTATATTTCCATTAAAAGCAGTAACTTAGGACTTAG